>NC_069506.1:154144694-154444694 GCF_027579735.1 Bombina bombina | reverse complement strand
TTAAATAAAACAAAATAAATTTACTATCATTAAATAAATTATTCCTATTTAAAACTAAATATTTACCTATAAAATAAACCCTAATATAGCTACAATATAACTAATAGTTACATTGTAGCTATTTTATGATTTATATTTATTTTACAGGCAATTTTGTATTTATTTTAACTAGGTACAATAGCTATTAAATAGTTATCAACTATTTAATAGCTACCTAGTTAAAATAATTACAAAATTACCTGTAAAATAAATCCTAACCTAAGTTACAAATACACCTAACACTGCACTATCAATAAACTAATTAAATAAATTACCTACAATTATCTAAACTAAAATACAATTAAATAAACTAAACTATAATACCAAAAAAAAAAACACTAGACTACAGAAAATAAAAAAAAATTACAAGAAGTTTAAACTAATTACACCTAATCTAAGCCACCAAATAATAAAATGCCCTACCCTATCCTAAATTACAAAGTAATCAGCTCTTTTACCAGCCCTTAAAAGGGCTTTTTGCGGGGCATCGCCCCAAAGTAATCAGCTCTTTTACCTGTAAATAAAAATACAATACCCACCACCCACATACCCCTACTCTAAAACCCACCCAAACCCCACTTAAAAAAACCTAACACTAACCCCCTGAAGATCTCCCTACCTTGAGTCGTCTTCACTCAGCCGAGCCAAATTCTTCATCCAAGCGGGGCAGAAGAGGTCCTCCATCCGGTTGAAGTCTTCATCCAAGCAGGGCAGAAGAGGTCTTCCATCCGATTGAAGTCTTCATCCAAGCGGAATCTTCTATCTTCATCCATCTGGAGCGGAGCAGCAGCATCCTGAAGACCTCCGACGTGGAACATCCATCCTGGCCGACGACTTCCCAACGAATGATGGTTCCTTTAATTGACGTCATCCAAGATGGCGTCCCTCGAATTCCGATTGGCTGATAAGATTCTATCAGCCAATCGGAATTAAGGTAGGAAAATTCTGATTGGCTGATTCAATCAGCCAATCAGATTGAAGTTCAATCCGATTGGCTGATCCAATCAGCCAATCGGATTGACCCTGCATTCTATTGGCTGATCGGAACAGCCAATAGAATGCGAGGTCAATCCGATTGGCTGATTGGCCAATCGGAAGATTAGGGGTTAAAACATTTTATTATAGGGTTTGTGATGTGGGGGGTTAATAGGTAGTTTATGGGTGTTAGTGTACTTTATAGCACAGTAGTTAAGAGCTTTATGTTCCGGCGTTAGCCCATAAAACTCTTAACTACTGACTTTTTTTTGCGGTTGGAGTCTTGTCGGTAGAGGCTCTACCGCTCACTTCTTCCAAGACTTGTAATACCAGCGTTAGGCAAATCCCATAGAAAAGATAGGATACATAATTGACGTAAGGGGTTTTGCGGTAGCCTCGAGTCGCGGAAAGAAAGTGAGCGGTAGACCCTTTCCTGCCTGACTAAATACCAGCGGGCGTTAAAAAGCAGCGTTAGGACCCCTTAACGCTGCTTTTTAACCCTAACGCAGAACTCTAAATCTAGGCGCTAGTTTTTAAAATAATTGCTAGGCTTTCATCTGATACAGATTCCTTTTGATGAACCACTAATAATCAGTCCAATAGGGATCAGATAGTTACTACCATTTGTAAGCTAATCTGCTAATACAAAATCATATCATTTGTGCACAAAAACTTCATACTTTTTACAATTTTAATGTTAGATGAATATGTTAAATGGAAATACTTTCCTAAATTTTTAGTTATCTGATGGAAACAAAGTTAAAGGGACATGAAACCCCAAAACATTATTTCATGATTCGGATAGGGAATACAATTTTAAACAACTTTTCAATTTTACTTATATTATTTAATTTGCTTCCTTCTCTTGTTATCCTTTGTTGACAGGTTTATCTTGGCAAGCTCAGGAGCAGCAAAGAACCTAGGATCTAGCTGCTGATTGGTGGATGTATATATATATATACTGATTGTCATTGGCTCAGTTAGAAACCAGAAGTGCATTGCTGCTCCTTCAACACAGGATATCAAGAGAATGAAACAAATGAGATAATATAGGTACATTAGGAAGTTGTTTAAAATTGTATTCTCTATCTGATTCATGAAAGACAATTTTTGGGTTTCATGTCCCTTTAAGTTCTAATCTTTAATATCTATATCTAGGATTTTCTTCATTGTACATCATTGTTGATTCTGCACCAAGTGGTGTGTGTGGTATCCATAAGAACCTTAATGTGTTAGGTTCCATTTCCATGAAGTCTTTCATCCATTTTTACCTCAACTTGCCATAGAGGAAGTAGCATTGATGCTACAATGGGTCAGATTATCAAAGGTTTATTTGTGTAGCGGTTTAGTGGTTTAATCTTCAAAGAAAATGAGCTGTCCTTCATAGTAAATTATGCAAAGTGCTTTCCATTGTAAATTAAATACTTCAAATGCATCTTTATCTGAATATCAGTTGTGACCATGGAATGCCCACCTTTATGATTTTGCAATACATTGCGAAATGCATTTGGATTATGTTAAATAATGTGTGGTATTTATGCTGAATTTAAAATGAAATATTTCATAAAATATTGTGTGTAAACATTTTATGAACATTAAAGGAACATTAAAGGGACAGTCTAGTCGAAATAACTTTCCAATTTACTTTTATCATCAAATTTGCATTGTTCTCTTGGTATTCTTTGTTAAGAGCTAAACCTAGGTAGGTTCATATGCTAATTTCTAAGATCGTGAAGGCCACCTCTTATCTCAGTGCATTTTGACAGTTTTAAAAACCATTAATCATTTTTTAAAAATATTACACATACTGTAATATATTCTAATCTATAGAATATATCTATACAGATTTTACAGTATGTATATTAAAGGGACATGAAACCCAATTTTTTTCTTTTGTGATTTAGAAAGAGCATGCAATTTTAAACAACTTTCTAATTTACTTCTATTATCTAATTGGTTTTATTCTCTTGATATTCTTTGCTGAAAAGCATATCTAGATAGGCTCAGTAGCTGCTGATTGGTTGCTGCACTTAGAAGCCTTGTGTGATTGGCTCACTAATGTACATTTCTATTTCTTCCATAAAGGATATCTAAAAAATGAAGCTAAATAAATAATAGAAGTAAGTTGGAATGTTGTTTAAATTTGTATTCTCTATCTGAGTCATGAAAGAAAAAAATTGGGTTTAGTGTCCCTTTAATAGTTAATAATTGTTATTAATGTTTTTAAATATTTATTATCAATATATTATTTAATATATATCAATAATGCGCATTGAAGTTTGTGGCCATTTTAGTTTCCTCTTTAAAGGAAGTAATCTTCATCAACTTTCAAAGAATTGGCTACTAGCCCGGGCTACTAGGGAAAATTGCCACGGCAGACAATTTGAACTTTATCGCTTCAGGCTCAAGGATAAAGCTTCTAGTATCCCCACTAGCAAAATAAATGTATAATATCAAGCAATAGAGACATGTTCATCAGTGCCTAGGCTATATGCAAAATAATATTAAAAAAATAAATAAAATGCAAATATTTATTAAGGTGTACAGTGTAGTTTGTTAGTATCCAACTACTTGACATTTCATAAACTGCTCTTCCTATAATCTCATTCTGGGAAGGTTAGATATGGGAGATAAAACAAATGATAAGTTATTTAGGCATAATAAATTCAAAACACTGGTTTGCCAATGGTAGCGGAAAAAGTATGAATTTAGGTTCTTTGGGTGATTGAAGAATGGGTTGGCTAATGCAAAAAATATAGGACTTTAATTGTAAAAAAGGATAATTTAGAAACAATTGCAATATTCCATGTGGTAAAAATATATCCTACCCACAATGTACAATTCTCCTTATTGTCTTTTGCTGAAGGTAATGAAAGATGCAGTAACATAATATTTAATACATTTTTAAAATCATGTGGTACATTGTAATACGTTCTCCATTGCCCTTCTATAACTATAAAAATAATTTTGTCATCCATTTTATTTTGTGTGCTATAAAATATTATAATTGTCGAGTGATGACATCAGCAGATTTATGCTTTAGGATTCTGAATCTGTTTATATAAAAAATATAGATTAAAAGGATAATGAGATTCAAATAAACCGAGTAATGTGCAGCACAAAAGATCTTAAAATAATACCTCAGTGAGTCTGTAAGGACAGCAAACAAATACAAATGCACCCCTTATCTCCAAGCTAGACACTATCTTCAAGAGCTATGCTCAAAATACGGGAAAAACTGGTCCCGGGGTGAGTTACAGGCCAAGATCTCTTTGTATGCGGCAGGAATCTACACAATCTCCCCACTATATCTTCTCATAAATCAGAAAGCGTCAAAGACGCAGATGACTGAGATGGTGGCAATGTGGGAAGCATACTTCCCAGATATAGACGAACAGTCTATTACTGGGAGTTTCCAAATAATTCAACAAAGCTGGGTACCGACCTCCTGGAGAGAGTCACAGATAAAAATTGGCCTTAAAAGATATCTTACTCCTGCTGTTCTCTCCAAATGGTATAAATCTAGAGTTCTTTGCTCGAGATGTTCCTCATTAAGTGCAGACCTATTCCATTGTCTGTGGAGGTGCCCTAAAATCTACCAATATTGGAAGAAAATATCCTACTGGATGATGGTAACTCTAAAATTGGATCATAAACTATCTCCAATGGATGTATTCTTTCTGGTGAAATTCCAGGGAATAACCAAGAATTACAACCTGATAAACACTATAATCCTAACGGCTCGTAATCTTATTTTTAAACGATGGAAAGCTTCTTCCGCACCCACAATGTCACAATTTAAAAATGCTATGATCAACCATTTTATAACTGAGCAATTTAACATTCCATATCCACAAGATAAATACCTGCCTACATTCTTCAAAAAATGGGAAACATTTGTGAGATCTCTTCCCCTTGCACTCCAGAAAAAACTGATTAAACCCCTTAGAGATACAGAGTATGTTATGGTAAACATTCTAGCTGGCCACTTCCCTGGAGAATGGGCAACAGATGCTGGGTGAGGTGATTGGGTGGGGCGGAGTGATGAGAGAGCCGGATATTTCCCTTTTTTTTTTTTTTTTTTTTTTTTTTTTCTCTCCTCTCTTTTGTGTTTCGTTTATTTGTGTGGTATGGGTGTGTCTGGGAGAAAGTTATTGACTGTAAAATAAGTAAAGATGAAAAATGATCACAAATATATCACAAATGTAACATGTTTTTTAATATTTGACTCACATATGACAAATCCTGGCTGATTGTACAATTCCTGTGTTATCTTTATTATAGCATTCACTAATGTAAGGGGGATTTTTTTACCCTTACCTGACAATGATTGTTACTGTCTAAATTTTTATATGGAATAACTTATTCATTGTGATGCACTTTTTATAATTGATTATTGTAACAAAAAAAAACAAATGCACCCTTACCTGAGTATTTGATTCAAATTGCAGGAAATCAAAACTGCTGAAAACTGAGCTGTCTTCACAGCTGACAAAGCTTTTCTTCTATGGGTTTCTAGGTTTTAGTAAGACGAGCATTATCTTATTATTCCGATTTCTATTCTCCTTTACTTGAACTGTGCAAATGATATTGTTGGGAACTAAATCATTACTGAGCGTTCTATTTGTTAGCTGATTCTTTTTTTGCTAGTTATGTAATAGAATGTAAAGTTTTAATCAAGCCTTTAACTGGACTATCAATAGAATTTTATTGTTATAGCATTCTTTTAATACATCAGCACAAAGGACACAAAGGATACATTAAAAAGTAAGCAGAATAAAAAGTGGGTCCTGTGATGAGAGCAGGAAGTGACGTCACCAGATTGGGGGTGGGGCTTAGGTCCGGTTGTCTGTGTCGCAGTTAGTTAGTGAAATCAATGCTAAGCAGATGTGTGTTTCTATGCTTTACAATAAAATAGAGTTGTATCATCCTTGCTGTGTCCTGCAGGTGTCCTGCATCTCATGACATGGTGTCAGAAGTTCTTGCCTGCGCTTCTGTTCCTGAACGATGACGATGTCAAAGTTTACCCCACCTGAGCCTTTTGATTTCTCTCAGCCTGCAGCTTGGCCCACATGGCGTCAGCGGTTCCAGCGCTTCAGGATTGCTTCCAAACTGTACAAGGAGAGTGGTGAAGTACAAGTTAATTCTCTTTTATACTCTATGGGGAAGGATGTGGAGCCAGTGTTCAAGGCTTTTACTTTCCAAGAAGGGGAAGAATTTGACTTTGAAATAGTTATGGATAAACTCAGTGCCCCCTTTGTGCCTAAAAGAAATGTGATTGATAAGAGAGCTTGTTTTCACAAACGTGACTAGCATGTGGGAGAATCTGTGGAGTCATTTGTACGCAGTCTGTATGAACTAGCTGAATTCTGTGAGTTTGGTGTTGCTAAAGAAGAGCAAATCAGAGACAGAATAGTTATTGGAATTGCAGATGCTGAAGTCTCACTGAAGCTGTAGTTAGAGTCTGATTTAACATTAGATGGGGCTATTAGGATGGCCCGCCAGAGTGAACTGGTGAAAAAGCAAAGTGCTGATCTGAAGTCTGAGAGTATTGTGGATGGAGTGCAGCAGTTCAGGAGAGCTGCCAGTGAAAAGCACGGTGTGAGTGGTAGACCTAAGGCAGCAGATAGGCCCAGAAGTGGATGGGCGCAGCATGCCCGATGCACACGGTGCAACCGTGCCCATGATCAGAGTGTCATATGCCCTGCTAAAGACAAAAGATGTAGAAAATGTAACAAGATGGGCCATTTTGAAGTGGTGTGTAAAACTGAATATATTAAGGAGATGCAGGTGGATAACGACCAGGAGGGTCAAGATGTGTCCTTTGTAGGGTCTGTTGATGAACGGCCGGGTTCAGAAGATGATTGGAGGGTTACCCTTACTATAATGGAAGCCAAAGTCACCTTTAAGATTGACACAGGAGCAGATATCACTGTAATGTCTTTTGCAGCGTTCATAAAACTGCCTCTGCAGACTCCCCTTTGTGATATCCTCTGCTCCTGAAATCTTCCAAAGAGAAATTAGTTCTCTCCTAAGAGACCACGTGGGCACGGCAGTTGTCATGGACGACATCTTAGTGCATGGGTCTACATTGGAGGAACATGATCAGCGATTGAGCTGTGTGCTGCAGACTATCAGAGAGTCCGGGCTGAAGCTTAACAAAGAGAAATGCCATTTTGGGAAAGCAGAGTTATGTTACTTTGGGCATATCATCAATGGGGATGGCATCAAGCCAGACCCCGAGAAAATTTGTGCTATTGAACAGATGACAAATCCTTCTGATGTACATGAGCTGAGACAAATATTGGGTCTTGTAAATTATGTGGGCAGGTTCCTTCCAGATTAATCCACAATACTACACCCTATCACAGAGTTGCTAAAGAAAGATGTTGCCTGGGTCTGGGGACCTTCACAGGAAAAGTCTTTTATGCAGGTCAAGTCCCTGCTGGGGTCCCCCCCAGTTCTGGGGTTCTACGACCCTTCCAAAAAGACTGTGGTTAGTGCTGATGCGAGCAGTTATGGGTTAGGGGCCGCCCTCCTGCAGTTAAATGAAAATAAACTACAGCCCATCGCCTACTGTTCCCGTACACTGACAGCTGCTGAGTCAAAATACGCTCAAATTGAGAAAGAGTGCCTGGCTGCAGTTTGGGCCTGTGAGCGCTTTTAGCGTTACCTAGTGGGTTTGGAGAAATTTAGTCTGGAGACTGACCATAAACCACTAGTCCCTCTAATCAACTCCTACGATATTGACAAAACACCCTTAAGATGCCAGATACTTCTAATGAGGCTGCTCAGGTTCAACGTTCAGTCAGTGCATGTGCCGGGGAAACAACTGGTTGTGGCAGATATACTATCCAGGCTCCCGCTGACTGCTGCTGAAGAATCTTCAACCGAATCGGATGTGAAAGTGTATGTGGATTCAGTTCTGGCCACAAAGTCCATTTCTTCAAGGAAACTAGAAGAAATAAAGAAAGAGACATATTTAGATACAGACCTTCAAGAAGTTATAAAGTACATAAAAGAAGGTTGGCCCGAGAGTCGGGCTGCCTGGATGTCTTTAAGTTCTTACCAGTCAGAGAGGTCGCAGCTCACGGAGCTGGATGGGTTGGTGCTGTTCCAGGATCGCATCGTTATTCCTGTCAGCATGAGGCAGGAGATGTTAAACAGGATTCACAATGGCCACTTGGGCATTACAAAGTGCAGAGAAAGGGCAGCTACGGCTGTTTGGTGGCCTGGGATCAGCTCCGACATTGCAAGTCATGTGTCTAAATGTGCGTTTTTCCGGGAACGCCGGCCTACTCAGAGAAGGGAGCCCTTGATTTCTACTCTGCTGCCTGCAGGCCCGTGGCAGAAAATAGCTGCTGATTTGTGCGAACTGCACAGGAAAAAGTTCTTAGTCATGATCGACTACTATTCCGGGTATTTGGAAATTGCACCTTTGAATGAAATTACAAGTCAAGCCGTTATCATTCGTCAAAAGAGCTTGTTCGCCCGGTGGGGCATACCAATGGAGCTGGTAAGTGATAACGGAATACAGTTTGCTTCCACAGAGTTCAGTTCTTTCAGCAGGGAATATGATTTTATACATTCCATGTCAAGTCCACATTACCCGCAGGCCAACGGAATGGCTCAAAAAGGGCAGTTCAAACAGCAAAATTCATTTTAAAGCAATCTGAGCCATACCTGGCCCTCTTGTCCTATAGGGCAACTCCCATTCAAGCTACAGGGTTTAGCCTGGCACAGCTGATGCTAGGACGCCAGATTCGCACCACATTACCCTCTGTGGGTGTCTTCCGGCCTATTAGCTCTATTCCTTGGGACAAGGTCCTTAGTAGGGATGAAGAGGCAAAAAGGGACTATCATTTCTTCTACGACAGGAGACATTCTCTGAGGCCCTTGCAGGAGCTGAAAGCGGGGCAAAGTGTCAGAATTAAACTGGACGATGAGAAGAAATGGAAGATGCATGCTACGGTAATTGGACGCTCTCCAGAACCAAGGTCTTATGTAGTCCTTACCGATGGAGGGACGGTTACACGCCGTAACCGAAAACATCTTCAGCCTGTACCGGAGAGTTTGGAACTGGATGCCTCAGTACCACCGCCGGTGGGATCCCCTGTTTTAAAAGGGGTGCCTTCCCCTCAGCAAGATCACAGTGGGGATATGTCTTTGCCTCCAGCGGACTCTCTATCACCTTCTTCTGTATCAGAGGACAGTTCATTTAGAGTTACATCAAGCGGAAGAGTGGTGAAACTTCCGGCCCGATATCCCGATTAACTTTAGTTAGAACAGTGACCGGAAGTATGGGCAGAATAATCCCATGGTCACTGTGAACTAGGGTAGTCTACCCCGATGTTCAAGTCAGGATGTAATTCATGTTGTTTAGATTTTCTGTAACTTGTTATTTGTTATATTCTATACAAAATTGTTGTTGTATACTTTGCTATTTGTTAAATTCATATAAAAAAAAATGTATGCTTTGTCCTTTGAAAAGGGGGAAGATGTGATGAGAGCAGGAAGTGACGTCACCAGATTGGGGGGCGGGGCTTAGGTCCGGTTGTCTGTGTCACAGTTAGTTAGTGAAATCAATGCTAAGCAGATGTGTGTTTCTATGCTCTACAATAAAATAGAGTTGTATCATCCTTGCTGTGTCCTGCATCTCATGACAGGTCCAGTCATAGGGCAGGATATGCTATAAAATAAGTCATTGAGGGGTATAAACAAGCAAAACAGTTTGCCTTATTAGCACAAAACAGTGCTAAATGGTAACATACCATGAAATTGCTTTAAAAAATAAATTTATGGAGATCTTCAGTTAAAAAAAAAAGTGTTTCCTACAATAGGTACAGCACATAATTGTATTTAAAGCAACATAAAACTCTTATGTTGAATCACTTGAAAATGATGCTGCATATCTGTAAAAAGCTGACTACAGTGATCACATGAACATCTCTATATAAAAATAGGAAGATGTTTTCTCTCAGAATTTCCTGTGTAGACACATCCGATTGTAAAAGAAATGTAAGCATCCTATCGGAATGCTTGTCCTGGGACCTGCAAAGGAACGTACATCTGGCATTTGCAGGCACAGTCATTTTATTTCCCTCCTCATTTTGAGATCACAGTAAAGTGTAAAGTCAGCACTGATGAAGCTGATTGGGTGTTTTTATTTCCCCAGGCACATGACAGTAAAATGAGTAGCTCTGGATCACAGAGCGCTTACTATAGTGAGTTTAAGAAAAATTAAAAGTAAAACATCTTTTTTACATAGACATGTTCATGTAATATTTTTTTGTCAACTTTTACAGTTATAATACATTACTTTCAAATAATTTAGCATATGGTTAAAGTGAAGGTAAAGTTTTACCTACTAGTAAACGGTAACAAAGTCTTCATAGTTCAAATATTAAGATCGCTAACTTTTTATTTTACAATTCCTTATTTAATTGCAAAATAATATTGTGTGTTTTTAACATACCATTATGTTAAAAACTCCTCCCCACATCAATTTCCTGATCTTAGTGACAGTGACGTATAGAGCGGTCCCACCCGCTCTATACGTGTCTCAAAAGAGCGTTCAGGAGGATCCAAATGATCTGCGCATGCGCACAGCATTGTCTTCTAAGCAATGCGCATGCGGTAATCTTCTGCAGCAAAAACAAAGGCTAAACGCCTGCGCAGATCATCCCTTAGGTGGATGACGTAATTTGACGGCCGCCTAACGGCCAGGATTTCAATAGGCAGAAATAAAAACGTGACCTGCAGAGAAAAAAAAATTGTGACGGGTTGAATTTTGTACTCAAAAGCAAGTAAGTTTACAGCTATAAAACTCACTTTATACTTAGAATTATAAAAAATCATGAATTAAAGTACTATTTATTTTGGGTAAAAAGTATAATTAGCTAATGTAATCGGGAAAACTTTACCTTCACTTTAAGATCTCCCTTTAATGAAAATGTGTGAGGTGGGGGCTGTGGAAGTGGAAACAAAAATAAAGATTGTGAGAACTCATACACTAAGAGCTCGATTCTTTAAATGGACATGAAACCAAAACATTTTTTTCATGAATAAGATAGAGAATACAATTTTAAACAAAATTCCAATTTACTTGTATTATCTCATTTGCTTCATTTTTTTAGACATCCATTGTTAAAGAAATAACAATGCACATGGGTGAGCCAATCACACAAGGCATCTATGTGCAGCCACCAATCAGCACCTACTGAGCCTATTTAGATATGCTTTTCAACCAAGGATATCAAGAGAATGAAGCACGTTAGATAACAGAAGTATATTGGAAAGTTATTTAAAATGAAATGAAAGAAAAAAATGTGGGTTGCATGTCCCTTTAAAGCGATGTTCTGCAATGTCTATCAAGGCACATTTTAGCTCAAGAGCTGTTTATCTCCATATGCAGGGTTCTGTGAAAGAGAGACAACTACATTACAATAATGTTGTTAAAAAAAAAGAGTGATTTCTCTCCATACCAGTGAGCTTTTGATCATCAGACCCTAAATCAGAAACATAGGGGGTGTATGTGCATTAGGGTAATTCATTTATGTTTTTAGTATAGGAAAAACCATTGGAATGATTGAGAGTGTAACAAATGAGGCCTAGAGCGGTAAAAATTGAGAACCAAATAATAAGAGTTTTTATTCAAAAGGAAAAGAAAGTCAAAATCAAACGTTCATTTTTCAGACAGAGTAAACAATAAAAAAATACTTTCAAATTTACTTCTATTATGAAATATGTCTATTTTTCATGCTTGAGGGTTGGCCTGTTTACATGAGGGCTACTAAAATGTGCATATCTCCTGAGCACTATATAAAAGCAGTGTGTGTAGCAATGTTATGCAAGCAACTTGTAGAGGGAGCTGAAGGTGCAGATTGTAAGTTTTTTGTGAGTGCTGTTTCAGTATTGTGAATAGAAGCTAATTTATAAAAGATATAATTACATTTTAAAATGTGTTACAGATTTTTATGAAGCCTGCCACTGTCCACTTACAAAGCATGGGGAGATTCTTATCTGCTAGTGAGCAATACGTCCTTAAGACCTAGTTCTACACAAATATAAACTTTCCTTTAGCTGTGCAATCCAAATAAACCGCTTTCACTTATTTTTTTTATTTTTTTAGAAAAAAAAAGTTATTGGTAGTTACTAAATACTAGTGGTATGTATTTACCTCAAGACGGTGTCAAGCTACAGGTATGCTATTTAAATAATCACATGACCATGATTGGAATACTTATATATGCAAGCGACCACTTTTAACATCTTTCTTTAAGGAAGCGCTATGATTATTCTCTTATTGCACAAAATGCTTCAGTTTAACAATTCTTTACCTTACAGATTAGATTTCAAAAAAATCCCAAAAGAAAAAGGTTTAAGCTCATGGCAAAAGTAAATGGTCCTGATTCAATGAAAGCCACTTATGACATAAAAATCAATAATAAAAGTCGCTGCAAATTCATCACTCAAAAATTACAGAATTCATAAAGATTTGTAACTGCTGCTACTCACAGCGATTTCTTCTTTAATATAATCAAATGAGGTGCATTTTGCTTGCAACCAATTCACTTCTCGATGCATAGAATAAGTTCTACTGTCAGGAAAACCAACATCTTCACAGCAATAATAAACAAAGTAATAAAACTTTTACACAATCTTTTTCTTTTTATGTTTACTTTGATTTAACATATTTGAGAGCCTCAATTAATTCTGAGATTAATTTGCCTTTATAATGAGGCTCTTTGGCAGCCAAATGAATGTGTATGCATCAATCATAATGAGTCAGTTGATATTATTGGCACACACTATTCAGGCTCATGACTCTAGGGATCTTGTGCCAACACCCCAAGGATCCTGGCTTAAATAGTGGTGTTGCCAGGCTTAACCTTAATTACCACCTCCTAATTTTTGCAAATATACAACCATTCTTTTAAATTTAACATACTAGTGTCCCATGTGTGCTAAACGTAGTGTTCTTTTCCTCTCCCCTAAGCTTCCTCTGCAAGTAGCATTGAGTGAGGCTACAACACATGCACTGAAAAATAAAGGTACCATGAATCTGTTTTGGACAGGTGCAGAACTACTGCCGGTGCTGCCAGTGCCATTTTTAAAAAGGAGCATAGCCGAAAATAAAAAAGTGTGTTGCTTTTTTTGTGTGTATAGAAAATTATGAGAGCCGGACCATGCAGACATCACATGTGTACATATAAATGTATCATGTGCTGCTTGATTGATGAGCCTGAGCCAGCCAGCGAATCCAATCTGCAGTGCAAAGGTCCTAGGCTATCTGCTCACTTAGGACTGGTGGGGTGCATAACCATTAGAGTGGACCTTTCCAGGTATGTCTATAGATTATTAGTGTGCTGCAATGTTTCAAGTGGAAAAGTGCCAGTTCTTTTCTGTGAAGTGTCTGCCGTGGCTGTTGTGTACTTAGGTTGGTGATTTATGGCAAATTACTGAGGATAAATTTAAATATGGTGGTGACTCTGCTATTTATCAGCATGCAATGATTGCTTTTGACCTTATTTGCTTCATTGCCTCATTAACATTCTGCTTGATGCTTTTTGTTTTCACCAGACTTTATTTATGAATTTAGATCAACACTGCTGACTTGCTAATGTGCTGATTTAACTCTACTAGTACTGGACTGTTTTTATTCCACCACTGATTTATTATTCACAGACGGCTAGATTACGAGTTTTTGTCTGTAAGGCTTGAGGTGCTAACAAGCCTTTGTTTTCTCACCGTTCACTAAAGACAACGCTGGTATTACAGGTTTTTTTCAACCCGGCGTTAGCCTCTAAAAAGTGAGCGGAGAGCAAAAGTTAGCTCCACATCTCACCTTAATACCAGCGTTGCTTAAATCAGCGGTAAGCTGGTGTAACGTGCTTGTGCACGATTTCCCCATAGGAAACAATGGGGCTGAGCCGGCTGAAAAAAAACCTAACACCTGCAAAAAAGCAGCGTTCAGCTCCTAACGCAGCCCCATTGTTTCCTATGAGGAAGTACATTTTATGTCTGCACCTAACACCCTAACATGAACCCCGAGTCTAAACACCCCTAATCTTACACTTATTAACCCCTAATCTGCGGCCCCCGACATTGCCGACCCCTGCAGTATATTATTAACCCCTAATCTGCCACTCCTGACACCGCCGCCACCTACATTATACTAATAAACCCCTAATCTGATGCCCCCAACATTGCCGACACCTACATTATATTTATTAACCCCTAATCTGCCGCCCCCAATGTCGCCGCAACCTAACTACATTTATTAACCTCTAATCTGCCGCCCCCAACGTCGCCGCCACTATAATAAATATATTAACCCCTAAACCTAAGTCTAATCCTAACCCTAACACTCCCCCTAATTTAAATATAATTTAAAATAATCTTAATAAAATTACTACAATTAAATAAATTAATCCTATTTAAAACTAAATACTTACCTATAAAATAAACCCTAAGCTAACTACAATATAACTAATAGTTACATTGTAGCTATATCAGGATTTATTTTTATTTTACAGGCAAGTTTGTATTTATTTTAATTAGGTAGAATAGTTATTAAATAGTTATTAACTATTTATAACTACCTAGCTAAAATAAATACAATTTTACCTGTAAAATAAACCCTAACCTAAGTTACAATTACACCTAGCACTACACTCTAATTAAATTAATTACCTAAACTAACTACAATTAATTAAATTACTAATTACACCTACTCTAATACCCCTAATAAAATAAAAAATACCCCCAAAATAATAAAATTCCCTACCCTATACTAAATTACAAATAGCCCTTAAAAGGGCCTTTTGCGGAGCATTGCCCCAAAGTAATCAGCTCTTTTACCTGTAAAAAAAATACAATACCTCCCCCAACATTAAAAACCACCACCCACACACCCAACCCTACTCTAAAACCCACCCAATCCCCCCTTAATAAAACCTAACACTAACCCCTTGAAGATCACCCTACCTTGAGACATCTTCACCCAGCTGGGCACAAGTGGTCCTCCAGAGGGGCCGAAGTCTTCATCCGATCTGGGCAGAAGAGGACATCCAGATGGCCAGAAGTCTTCATCCAGACGGCATCTTCTATCTTCATCCATCCGGGGCGGAGCGGGTCCTTCTTCAATCCAGCCAATGCCGAGCATCCTCCTCAAACGAAGTCCAACTGAAGAATGAAGGTTCCTTTAAATGACGTCATCCAAGATGGCTTCCCTTCAATTCCAATTGGCTGATAGGATTCTATCAGCCAATCGGAATTAAGGTAGGAAAAATCATATTGGCTGATGCAATCAGCCAATAGAATTGAAGTTCAATCCTATTGGCTGATCCAATCAGCCAATAGGATTGAGCTTGCATTCTATTGGCTGTTCCAATCAGCCAATAGAATGCGAGCTCAATTCTATTGGCTGATTGCATCAGCCAATAGGATTTTTCATACCTTAATTCCGATTGGCTGATAGAATTCTCAGCCAATCGGAATTGAAGGGACGCCATCTTGGATGATGTCATTTAAAGGAACCTTCATTCTTCAGTTGGACTTCGTTTGAATAGGATGCTCTGCGTCGGCTGGATTGAAGATGGACCCACTCCGCTCCGGATGGATAAAGATAGAAGATGCCATCTGGATGAAGACTTCTGCCCGGATCGGATGAAGACTTCGGCCCCTCTGGAGGACCATTTGTGCCCGGCTGGGTGAAAACGTCTCAAGGTAGGGTGATCTTCAAGGGGTTAGTGTTAGGTTTTATTAAGGGGGGATTGGGTGGGTTTTAGAGTAGGGTTGGGTGTGTGGGTGGTGGGTTTTAATGTTGGGGGGTATTGTATTTTTTTTACAGGTAAAAGAGCTGATTACTTTGGGGCAATGCCCCGCAAAAGGCCCTTTTAAGGGCTATTTGTAATTTAGTATAGGGTAGGGAATTTTATTATTTTGGGGGTATTTTTTATTTTATTAGGGCAATTAGAGTAGGTGTAATTAGTTTAAAATTCTTGTAATAATTTTTTTATTTTCTGTAATTTAGTGTTTGTTGTTTTTCGTACTTTAGTTAATTTAATTTAATTGTAGTTAGTTTAGGTAATTAATTTAATTATAGTGTAGTATTAGGTGTAATTGTAACTTAGGTAAAATAAAATAAAAATAAACCCTGAGATAGCTACAATGTAACTATTAGTTATATTGTAGCTATCTTAGGGTTTATTTTATAGGTAAGTATTTACTTTTAAATAGGAATAATTTAATTAATTGTAGTAATTTTATTTATATTTATTTAAATTATATTTAAGTTAGGGGGTGTTAGGGTTAGGGTTAGACTTAGGTTTAGGGGTTAATACCTTTAATATAGTTGCAGCGACGTTGGGGACGGCATATTAGGGGTTAATAAATGTAGGTAGGTGTTGGCAATGATAGGGATGGCAGATTAGGGGTTAATAAAATTAAACTAGTGTTTGCGAGGTGGGAGTGCGGCGGTTTAGGGGTTAATATATTTATTTAAGTGGCTGCGATGTCTGGTTGGCAGATTAGGGGTTAAAAACTTTATTTAAGTGTTTGCGATGTGGGGGGGGGGGGCTCGGTTTAGGTGATAATAGGTAGTTTATGGGTGTTAGTGTACTTTTTAGCACTTTACTTAAGAGTTTTATGTTACGGCGTTAGCCCATAAAACTCTTAACTACTGACTTTTAAATGCCTTAGGAGTCTTGACAGGAGAGGGTGCACCGCTCACTTTCTCCAAGACTTATAA
The DNA here is from genome assembly GCF_027579735.1 of Bombina bombina. Classification (NCBI taxonomy): domain Eukaryota; kingdom Metazoa; phylum Chordata; class Amphibia; order Anura; family Bombinatoridae; genus Bombina; species Bombina bombina. The sequence goes on along the minus strand of NC_069506.1, from coordinate 154,427,926 downwards.
TACTGGCAATAGGAAAATCCCATAGAAAAGATAGGATACGCAATTGACGTAAGTGGATTTGCGGTATGCTCGAGTTGCGGAAGAAAAGTGAGCGTTACACCTGTACATGCCAGACTCGTAATACCAGCGGGCGTTAAAAAGCAGTGTTGGGACATCTCAACGCTGCTTTTTAAGGCTAACGCAAGACTCGTAATCTAGGCGAGAGTTTTGTTGATTTTGCATGTTAATGCTTATTTGAAATGAATAAGTTGAACTTACAGTAAATAATAATTACTTCTATATTTAATATAATAATAATACAAATTATAATTATTATTAATCAGATAAATAACTTTTCTTTGGATCAATGAAAAATTGCTTTCAAAACTCATATAAGTGAGAATCTTTTTTTTAATGGGGTTTTTTTTAATTGTCTGCATTGCTCTGCTCTCTGTGGGAAAGACAAAATTTTAAATAGATATCACAATTGAAGTGACAGAAAGAGTTGAAAAGAGGGAGAGTAATATGATAGAGAGAGAGTAGTGAATCAGAAAGAGAGAGATAGGTGGAGAGAGAGAGAGAGACTGACTTCTAAAGACAGAGAGTAATTAACTATAGAGAGTGTGAGCAATAGGAGACACTATGGGCTAGATTACAAGTAGCACTGTATTTGTTTTTTGGTTTAGCGAAAACTCCGCTAGAGTTAAGATTTTTGTGCTAGCCGGGTTGCATTCGTATTACAAGTTCCAAAAAAAAACGTATATTGCGCTAGCCTTAATCTGAATACCACAAAAAACCTAACTTAAGTTTTTGTGTGCGCGTGCATGTGTTCCCCCATAGAGATGAATGGAGAAAAAAAGTTGGAAAAAACCCTAACACCTGAGATCGCCCAAACTCCATCGCCTTTTCACATTCCCCGTAGAAGTCAATGGAGAGAAAAAAAATTGAAAAACAAGCAAACACCCATCGCGCATACAACATAGCATATTCGCCGTAATAAATTGATAAGTGATAAATTGTGTAACTAATACAAATACATATATATTTATAAAAAATAAAAATGTATCAATAATCATTGTATTAATTGTTACACTATGTACAATTTTGGTGTTGGAAGGAGTGTTGTCATTTTTTTTTCCAGTCTCCCAGATAAGATCACTCTCCAGTGGATTATCATGAAAATAAACACAGATACAACATAGTGTGATACTGTAAAGGGGAGTATAAGGCTTCCTGACACTAAATGGGTGCTACTTACAATCTTCTGAGCGCCCCCAGCTCTTGCTAAGGTATAGATAATATTGTAAAATTCTACTACTTAGAAGTATTCCAGACAATAATATTGGTAACAATAATTTATTAAAATAAATTCAAATTTAATAAAAAAAAGCAGGGAGAGACTTTTTACACATTCAGAAGGGACAGTGTTGATAACCAGAATGCATTGACATTCCAGTGCTCATGCAAAAACGCTATGAGCTTGTATACTAGTCTCTGCAGTGTCCAAACAAACAATAGGTAAGTCCCACCTTCACTTGTTACGTGTTCCTATTGATCTTAATATCTGATATATGTTTCACTGGACACCTGTTGGCTTTTTCAAGGGTATCTAATGTGGGTTTAGTCCATTCTTTGATATCCACCTATGGGATTGTCCCATCTTCTTCTCAACCATTTCCTTTCCATGAATATTAAAACCATTGTAACTGGAGCTTTCTCAGTAATAAAGTGTAACCTCAAACTATAATCAACAGCACATATATCTACATAATAAGACATTTGACACAATGGGGTCGATTTACTAAAGTGTGGACGGACATGATACGATGTAGCGTATCATGTTCGCCGCACATCGATAAATGACAGCATATGCGGTCGGCATTTATCATTACACAAACAGTTTTTGTGAACTGCTTGTGAAATGCCGCCCCCTGCAGATTCGCAGCCAATCGGCCGCTAGCAGGGGTGTCAATCAGCCCGATCGTATTGGATCAGGCGGATTGAATACTACAGCCTCAGAGGCAGCGGACAAGTTATGGAGCACCAGCCTTTAGACCGCTGCTTCATAACTTCTGTTTCCGGCGAGCCTGAAGGAGCTTGATAATTCGGCCACAAAGAATCATTTTGGAATTTTGTTTCGGAAATACATAAACAGGAAGCTGTTAAGGAAAAATAGCTCACTATTTTAAAAAATATACACTTTAAAATGTTAAATTTAAAAAACTCATATATAAAATCAATCATTTTATAATTAAACAACAAACTTACACCTAGATAACGGGTTTTGTGCTAAACAGGGTGCGTAAAGAACGCAATAAAATGAGCACTTTCCATAGCGCTGCCATTACGAATTGCTGAAAAACCTCCTTGTGCTGTGCGTTATGGCGTGTTAAGCTCCATACCGCACAAAAGCCAAGGGCTGAGTTTACGTGCTCGTGCACGCTTTCCCCCATAGACATTAATGGGGAGAGAGTGTTAGAAAAAAACTAACACCTGTGATCGCGGAATGGCAATTTGCCTTAACGCAACCCCATTGATGTCCATGGGGAAAATAAAGTTACGTTTAAACCTAACACCCTAACATAACTTCCTAGTCTAAACACCCCTAGTCTGCCGCCCCCGACATCGTCAACACTAAATAAAGATATTAACCCCTAATCCTCCACTCTCTGACATCGCTGACGCTAAATAAAGTTATTAACCCCTAATCCGCTGCTCCCTGTCATCGTCAACACTAAATAAAGTGATTAACCCCTAAACCACCACCCCCTGCATCGCTAACACCTAAATAAACCTATTAACCCCTAAACCACCGCTCCCCGGCAACGCCGACACTAAATAAACCTATTAACCCCTAAACCACCGCTCCCCGGTAACGCCGACACTAAATAAACCTATTAACCCCTAAACCACCGGCCCCCCACATCGCAACTAATAAATAAACCTATTAACCCCTAAACTGCCAGCCCCCCCCCACATTGTAACTAATAAACTAAACTATTAACCCCTAAACCGCCAGACTTACCTGTGAAATAAAAAAAACTAACATTAAACTATAAATTAACCTAACATTACTATTCTAATAAAATAAAAAAACTACCAATTAAAAAACCTAAATTACAAATTTTAAAAAACCTAATACTACGAAAAATAAATCGAACATTACAAAAATTAATAAACACTAAAAATATGAAAAATAAAAAAACTCTAAGATTACAAAAATAAACAAAATTATTAAAAATAAAAACAATTACACCTAATCTAATAGCCCTATAAAAATAAAAAAGCCCCCCCAAATAAAAACACCCCCTAACCTAACAATAAACTACCAATAGCCCTTAAAAGGGCCTTTTGTAGGGAATTGTCCTAAGTTAAAGGGACGGTCAAGTCCAAAAAAAACGTTCATGTTTCAAATAAGGCATGTAATTTTAAACAACTTTCCAATTTACTTTTATCACCAATTTTGCTTTGTTCTCTTGGTATTCTTAGTTGAAAGCTAAACCTAGGAAGGTTCATATGATAATTTCTAAGCCCTTGAAGGCCGCCTCTAATCACATGCTTTTGCATTTGCTTTTCACAACAGGGGAGAGCTAGTTCCTGTAAGCCATATAGATAACATTGTGAGCACGCCTGTGGCAGACACTGCACTAATTGGCTAAAATGAAAGTGAATAGATAATAAATAAAATGTCATGTGATCAGGGGGCTGTCAGAAGATGCTTAGATACAAGGTAATCACAGAGGTAAAAAGTATATTAATATAACCGTGTTGGCTGTGCAAAACTGGGGAATGGGTAATAAAAGGATTATCTATCTTTTAAAACAACAAAAATTCTGGTGTTGACTGTCCCTTTAAACAGCTCCTTTACATTTAAATATTACAAAGCCCCCCTAAAAGTAAAAACCGAACCAATACGCCTTCTCGCTGCCTGGATGAAGATGGATGTCCGGACTTCAGGAACCGTGAGTAGATTTTATGGGGTTAGTGTTCTATCTTATGTTGAGAGGGGATCTATCAAGTTCTATCTTGTGTTGAGAGGGGATTGGTACAGATTCTCGAGAGAATTGGTACAGATTCTCGACGATGGTAAGGAATTAGGTATCTTGGATGGGTCTACCTGTGACTTCCTCCTGGTGGACAACCCTGTGACACCTATTTTTAATCATTTACCTAAGGTACATAAATCCCTGGAGGAGGTCACGGGTAGACCTATCGTGAGTGGTATAGGATCACTCATAGAGAGGATTTCGCAGTGGCTTGATAGCATACTGCAACCTCTGGTGGAGGGACTAACAAGTTTCTTGCAGGACACCACACATGTCTTGAAACTGATGACAAACATGGCTTGGGAGGAGACAGATCTGTGGCTCACCATTGATGTTAGAGCACTTTATACCTCCATCCCACATGACAAGGGCCTACAGGCCATAGAATACTTCTTGAGCAGGAATACTGACTTCTCGAATGAAGCAATAGATTACATACTCAGAATTGTACAGTATTTGTTGACACACAATTATTTCTCCTTTGAGGGGGTTTTCTATCTCCAGAGATGCAGGACAGCCATGGGTGCCAAGTTTGCACCCTCCTTCGCCAATCTCTATATGGGGTGGTGGGAGCTGTCCCGCATCTATGGGGATGGGAACCCCTTCAGGAGAAATATTCAATTCTACTGGCGATACATAGATGATCTGCTCCTGGTGTGGAGGGGCACAGAGGCAGAAGCTGAGACCTTTGTGAAATGGTTAAACAACAATGGCCTTGGGTTGGAGTTCACTTTTGAACTAAACAGGAATCAGATTAATTTCCTGGATCTTACATTAAGAGGCATTCCCAAGGTTGGGGTTGAGACTGAAGTTTACAGAAAACCAATAACAGGAAACACACTACTCCACGCCAGGAGCAGTCATCCAAAACCGGTGTTTAGATCAGTAGCCAAGGGCCAATTTACTCGATTAAAGCGCAATTGTAGCAATTCTGACCAGTTCGAGTTTCATGCTGATCAATTGGCAGAACGTTTAAAAGAGAGAGGATATCAATCATCCGTTATTTGAAAAACAAGGGAGGAAGTAACTTCCTGCAATAGAAGGAAGCTGCTAGAGAAAGCAGAACCAAAACCAGACAAGGGAGGAAAGACATATTTTGTAACAGATTACAGCACCCAATACAACAAAATTTGTCAAATAATAAGAAAACATTACAAATTGCTAGCTGCGGATAACGCACTAGCGGATGTGGTAGAAAAGGGTTGTAAATGCTCATTTAGAAAGGGAGTCACAATGGGCAATTTACTAGCTCCGACGCAATTAAAAAGTACACGGAGGGAGCAAACTAGCTCCTGGCTCCGGTTCAAAGGAGTTTATAGGTGCAGTAATCAAACTTGCAAAGCATGTGAACATCTTCTAATAGGAGAGGGGTTCAGATGCAGTGCCACCAATGCACTTTTCAATCACAAACAGTGCATGAATTGCAGAAACAGTTTTGTGATTTACCTAGCAGGTTGTGTCATGTGTAACCTACAATACGTGGGCATGACCACAAGAGAGACAAGGGAGCAGATTAGGGAACATTTGTTGGACATCAAAGCGGGCTCTCTGACCACCCCACTCGTCCAGCACTTTAAATTGTTCCATAATAAAGATGGTACACACTTTAAATGGACAATAATAGAAACAGTGGATGCTGGGCGAAGGGGTGGTGACAGAAAATCCATACTTGCAAAAAAAGAAGTCTTCTGGATATTTAAATTAAAGACAAGATATCCACAGGACTCAACTCAGCCTACAATCTTATTAATCATTGGATCTAAAACAGTTCAATTATAAACACTGTTACATTGAAGATTTAGGCTAAGCAAAGTTGTATGTCCAAATAATCTCCACTTTTATTCAATTATCTATTAAAGTGTTCTATATTTAGTAAGACTAACTATTTATAGGTCCCCTAAGATAAAAACCTTTTTGGTTTAGGATAGCATTAACACTGACATTAATAGCATAAATTATATAATTATACCCTAATTTTAAAATATGAAAGGTGATAGGTGTATATTTATAATATTAAGACTAGGCAGTGTTGACAGCAAGGGGTACTCCTTAAAGAATACACATAGGATAATGAAATAGGAGATTTAGGAACCTTTAAGGTTAGCATAAGGGTCCATTACATTGGTTGGTATACATACCAAGACCCATATAGGAGGAGTAAATTAAACACAATAATAAGAACACATTTATTAAATAAATACATAGATAAAGCAATGTTGATCTTACACTGAGCACTGAACACTCAATTATCACAGGTAGCGTATATAGGTCTTTAACATTGTATATATAGAGACACTAAGTACACTAGTTAAGAAAGAGTTAAACTGGTCACAGCCTCTCAACCAATAGTTTGTTTTTACACCCTTTTTAAGCCCAAAGTAAGGAGGGAGTGAGTAAGCTATGATTACGGCATAACTGCCGAAACGCGTAAGCTTGTACACCATGGAAGGGCTGTTACTTTTGTGACCTGTTTTACTGGATGAAATAAAGCTGTAACTACTTTACTATTGCGACTCCAGCATCTTTTTACTCATGCTCTATTAATGGCAATGCCGATACAAATGCCCCTTTAGCGGCAATGGGTAGCTTAGGTTTTATTTAGACTTAGGTTTTTTTATTTTGGGGGGTTGGCTGGGTTTTTACTTTTAGGGGGACTTTGTAATATTTTAATATAAAAGAGCTGTTTAACTTAGGGCAATGCCCTACAAAAGGCGCTTTTAAGGGTTATTGATAGTTTATTGTAAGTTAGGAGGTGTTTTTATTTTGGGGGCTTTTTATTTTATAGGGCTATTAGATTAGGTGTAATTGTTTTATTTTTGATAAAAAAAAAATTGTAATCCTAGAGGGGTTTTCTAAAAAAAATTTAGTGTTTATTATTTTTGTAATGTTAGATTTTTTTTAAAAAAAACCGTAGTATTAGCATTTTTTAAATTTATAATTTTTTTTTTTTATTTTTTCGTAGTGTTAGGTTATTTTAATCATGTAATTTAAGTTTTTTTAATTGCTAGTTTTTATTTTATTTTTATAGAATAGTAATGATAGGTTAATTTATAGTTTAATCTTAGTTTTTTTTATTTCACAGGTAAGTTTTTATTTATTTTAAGATAGTTATATTGTAACTTTTAATTTAAAGTTAGGGGGGTGTTAGGTTTAGGGGTTAATAGTTTAATTTAGTGTTTTGCGATGTGGGGGGCCAGCGGTTTAGGGGTTAATAGGTTTAGTTTATTAGTTGTGATGGGGGGGCTTGCGGTTAAGGGGTTAATAGCTTTATTTAGTGTTGGTGATGTCGGGGAGCGGCGGATTAGGGGTTAATAGGTTTAGGTTATTAGTTACAATGTGTGGGGCTAGCAGTTTAGGCATTAATAGGTTTATATAGTGTTGGCGATGTGGGGGGCTGAGGATTTAGGGGTTAATAGGTTTATTTTAGTGTTGGCGATGTGGGTAGGTGGCAGATTACGGGTTAATAAGTTTAATATAGTGTTTGCGCTGCAGGAGGGTGGCGGTTTAGGGGTTAATAGGTAGTTGATGGTTTATGGGTGTTAGTGTACTTTTTAACATTTTAGTTATGAGTGTTTTGAAACATTTTTGTTTTCAAAATCCATAACTAATGGTCTACAATTGCGGAATGGATAGTGTCAGTATAGGCTGTAATGCAAGCATTTTAGCCGGACCACACAACCTGTAATACGGCTCTATGGAAAATCCCGCACTCAAACATAATTTTTTGAGTGTGGAATGGAGGGTGGCATTAAGGCTAAAATGCTTGCATTACAGCCTATATCGCCACGACTCGTAATATGCGTTACCGGTCATTCCACACACAATGGCCATATTTTCAGTGGTATAGCCGTAACACAACGTAACGCAAAACTTGTAATCTAGGCCTTAATTAATTGATTAAACATTTTCGACTAGATTTAGAGTTTTGTCGGTAACGACCCGAAAAGCTAACGCCGGCTTTTTTCTGGCCGCACCATAAAAATAACTCTGGAATTGAGAGTCCAAATAAAGGCTGCGTTAGGCTCCAAAAAAGGAGCGTAGAGCATATTTAACACAGCTTCAACTCTCGATACCAGAGTTGCTAACGGACGCGGCCAGCCTCAAAAACGTGCTCATGCACGATTCCCCCATAGAAAACAATGGGGCTGTTTGAGCTGAAAAAAAACCTAACACCTGCAAAAAAGCCGCGTTCAGCTCCTAACGCAGCCCCATTGTTTGCTATGGGGAAACACTTCCTACGTCTGCAGCTAACACTCTAACATGTACCCCGAGTCTAAACACCCCTAACCTTACACTTATTAACCCCTAATCTGCCGCCCCCACTATCGCTGACCCCTGCATATTATTATTAACCCCTAATCTGCCGCTCCGTAAACCGCCGCTACTTACATTATCCCTATGTACCCCTAATCTGCTGCCCTAACATCACGACCCCTATATTATATTTATTAACCCCTAATCTGCCCCCCACAATGTCGCCTCCACCTGCCTACACTTATTAACCCCTAATCTGCCGAGCGGACCTGAGCGCTACTATAATAAAGTTATTAACCCCTAATCCGCCTCACTAACCCTATAATAAATAGTATTAACCCCTAATCTGCCCTCCCTAACATCGCCGACACCTAACTTCAATTATTATCCCCTAATCTGCCGACTGGAGCTCACCGCTATTCTAATAAATGTATTAACCCCTAAAGCTAAGTCTAACCCTAACACTAACACCCCCCTAAGTTAAATATAATTTATATCTAACTAAATTAATTATCTCTTATTAAATAAATTATTCCTATTTAAAGCTAAATACTTACCTGTAAAATTATAATAAACCTAACACTAAGCCCCTGAAGATCATCCTACCTTGTCTTCACCTCACCGGGTATCACACCGATCCGTCCTGGCTCCGATATCTTCATCCAACCCAAGCGGGGGCTAGACATCCACTGAAGAAGTCCAGAAGAGGGTCCAAAGTCTTCATCCTATCCGATCAGCCAATAGAATGCGAGCTCAATCTGATTGGCTGATTGGATCAGCCAATCGGATTGATCTTGATTCTGATTGGCTGATTCCATCAGCCAATCAGAATATTCCTACCTTAATTCCGATTGGCTGATAGAATCCTATCAGCCAATCGGAATTCGAGGGACGCCATCTTGGATGACGTCCCTTAAAGGAGCCGTCATTCTTCAGTTGGACGTCGCCGGATGAAGATGGGTCCGCGGTGGAGGTCTTCAGGATGGAGCCGGTCCTCATCGGATGAAGATAGAAGATGCCGCTTCGAAGATGATGGTTGCCGGTCCGGATCTACTCTTCTTCCCGGATAGGATGAAGACTTTGGACCCTCTTCTGGACTTCTTCAGTGGATGTCTAGCCCCCGCTTGGGTTGGATGAAGATATCGGAGCCAGGACGGATCGGTGTGATACCCGGTGAGGTGAAGACAAGGTAGGAAGATCTTCAGGGGCTTAGTGTTAGGTTTATTTAAGGGGGGTTTGGGTTAGATTAGGGGTATGTGGGTGGTGGGTTGTAATGTTGGGGGGGGGGTATTGTATGTTTTTTTTACAGGCAAAAGAGCTGAACTTCTTGGGGCATGCCCCGCAAAGGGCCCTGTTCAGGGCTGGTAAGGTAAAAGAGCTTTGAACTTTAGTAATTTAGAATAGGGTAGGGCATTTTTTTATTTTGGGGGGCTTTGTTATTTTATTAGGGGGCTTAGAGTAGGTGTAATTAGTTTAAAATTGTTGTAATATTTTTCTTATGTTTGTAAATATTTTTTTATTTTTTGTAACTTAGTTCTTTTTTATTTTTTGTACTTTAGTTAGTTTATTTCATTGTAGTTATTTGTAGGTATTGTATTTAATTTATTTATTGATAGTGTAGTGTTAGGTTTAATTGTAGGTAATTGTAGGTATTTTATGTAATTAATTTATTGATAGTGTAGTGTTTTAATTGTAACTTAGGTTAGGATTTATTTTACAGGTAAATTTGTAATTATTTTAACTATTTTAGCTATTAAATAGTTCTTAACTATTTAATAGCTATTGTACCTGGTTAAAATAAATACAAAGTTACCTGTAAAATAAATATTAATCCTAAAATAGCTATAATATAATTATAATTTATATTGTAGCTATATTAGGGTTTATTTTACAGGTAAGTATTTAGCTTTAAATAGGAATAATTTATTTAATAAGAGTTAATTAATTTCGTTAGATTAAAATTATATTTAACTTAGGGGGTGTTAGTGTTAGGGTTAGACTTAGCTTTAGGGGTTAATACATTTATTAGAATAGCGGTGAGCTCCAGTCGGCAGATTAGGGGTTAATGTTTGAAGTTAGGTGTCGGCGATGTTAGGGAGGTCAGATTAGGGGTTAATACTATTTATTATAGGGTTAGTGAGGCGGATTAGGGGTTAATAACTTTATAATAATAGAGGTGCGGTCCGCTCGGCATATTAGGGGTTAATAAGTGTAGGCAGGTGGAGGCGACGTTGAGGGGGGCAGATTAGGGGTTAATAAATATAATATAGGGGTCGGCGGTGTTAGGGGCAGCAGATTAGGGGTACATAGCTATAATGTAGGTGGCGGCTCTTTGTGGTCGGCAGATTAGGGGTTAATTATTGTAGGTAGCTGGCGGCGACGTTGTGGGGGGCAGATTAGGGGTTAATAAATATAATATAGGGGTCGGCGGTGTTAGGGGCAGCAGATTAGGGGTACATAAGGATAACGTAGTTGGCGGTCGGCAGATTAGGGGTTAAAAAAATTAATCGAGTTGCGGCAATGTGGGGGGACCTCGGTTTAGGGGTACATAGGTAGTTTATGGGTGTTAGTGTACTTTAGAGTACAGTAGTTAAGAGTTTTATAAACCGGCGTTAGCCCAGAAAGCTCTTAACTACTGACTTTTTTCCTGCGGCTGGAGTTTTGTCGTTAGATTTCGCTCACTTCAGACACGACTCTAAATACCGGAGTTAGAAAAATCCCATTGAAAAGATAGGATACGCAATTTACGAAAGGGGATCTGCGGTATGGAAAAGTCGCGGCTGAAAAGTGAGCGTTAGACCCTTTTTTGAGTGACTCCAAATACCGGAGGTAGCCTAAAACCAGCGTTAGGAGCCTCTAACGCTGGTTTTCACGGCTAACGCCAAACTCTAAATCTAGGCCTTTGTATGTATGCAGGAGTTGGGAATCAAACTCTTGTTTCCATGTCCTTAAAGTGATAGTCTACACCAGAATTTTTATTGTTTAAAAAGAAAGAAAATCCCTTTATTACCCATTCCCGAGTTTTGCATAACCAACATAGTTATATTAATACACTTTTTAACCTTGGTGATTACCTTGTATCTAAGCCTCTGCAGGCTGCCCCCTTATTTCAGTAATTTTAACAGATTTGCATTTTAGCCAATCAATGCTAACTTCTAGGTAACTCCACGGGTGTGAGCACAATGTTATCTATATGGAACACATGAAATAATGCCCTCTAGTTGTGAAAAACTTTCAAAATGCATTCAGATAAGAGGCAACCTTCAAGGACTAAGAAATTAGCATATGAGCCTACCTAGGTTTAGCTTTCAACTAAGAATACCAAGAGAACAAAGCAAAATTGATGATAAAAGTAAATTAGAAGGTTGTTTAAAATTACATGCCCTATCTGAACCATTAAAGTTTATTTTTGACTACACTGTCCCTTAAAGCAAAAGCTTTTTTACAGCACCGCTGAGGTCTTTTATTAAACTATAAGCAAAAGTGTTATAAAAATAACCATATGAACTTCTAATTTCTTTACATCTTTACCATATCAAAGATTCCTACAAAAGTGGGTCCTACAAATTGAAGTGGAGTGGAATAGTGGAATGACACATTATTAATTGATCTATGTCATATATCCATCATTCACATTAGATTTAAAGTGACATTCCAGCCAAAATAGGAATCCACATGGGTACATTTTTGAATAGAAGCATTTTTGTAATATACATGTATTATCAAAAATGCTTCTAATAAAGTATGCACCGTGCAACAGCATTTTAACCCCTTAGTGATCAAGGACGTACAGGGTACATCCTACAAAAACTGTCAGTTAATGACCAAGGACTTACGCTGTACGTCCTCAGGGGATTAAAGCGGTGGAAGTGATCGTGATCGCTTCCAGATGCTTTCAAGTTATCGCAGTGATGCCTCAGTATTGAGGAATCACTGTAATACATTTTTTTAGCCACTGATGCAGAGAGAGCCACTCTGTGACCCTCTGTGCATCGGCCATCGATGGTGCCGATCGTTGGTGGGTGGGAACAGCAGCAGGGAGGTGGGTGGGCAGCCCATTGATGGTTCCTTACGTTTCCTTTGTCTCCACACGTACTCCATACTTTATATTGTACAGACTCCCATACCTCTATATTGTGCAGACTCCCATACTTTATATTGTACAGACTCCCATACCTCTATATTGTACAGACTCCCATACCTCTATATTGTACAGACTCCCAAACTCTATATTGTGCAGACCCCTAAACTCTATATTGTAGTGACTCCCATACTTTATATTGTACAGACTCCCATACTCTATATTGTGCAGACATCCAAACTCTATATTGTACAGACTCCTAAACTCTATATTGTACTGACTCCCAAACTTTATATTGTACAGACTCCCATACTCTATGTTGTGCAGACATCCAAACTCTATATTGTGCAGACTCCCAAACTCTATATTGTGCAGACTCCTATACTTTATATTGTACAGACTCCTATACTTTATATTGTACAGACTCCGATACTCTATATTGTGCAGACATCCAAACTCTATATTGTGCAGGCTCCTAAACTCTATATTGAACAGACTCCCAAACTCTATATTGTACAGACTCCCAAACTTTATATTGTACAGAATCCCAAACTCTATATTTTGCAGACTCCCAAACTCTATATTGTGCAGACTCCCAGACTTAATATTGTGCAGACTCCCAAACTCTATATTGTGCAGACTCCCAAACTTTATATTGTACAGACTCCCAAACTCTATGTTGTGCAGACTCCCAAACTTACAGCTAGATTACGAGTTTTTCATTTTGAGCTGTGCGGTGCTAATGAGCAGTTTATGCTCACCGCTCACTTACAGACAGCGTTGGTATTATGGGTTTTTACAACCCAGACAAGAAGTGAGCGTTGAGCAAAATTCTGCTCCTTACCGCACTCCAATACCAGCACTGTTTACGTTAGCGGTGAGCTGGTGTAACATGCTCGTGCATGATTTCCCCATAGGAATCAACGGGGAGAGCCAGCTGAAAAAAAGTCTAACACCTGCAAAAAAGCAGCGTAAAACTCCTTAACGCAGCCCCATTGATTCCTATGGGGAAATCAAATTTATGTCTACACCTAACACCCTAACATGAACCCCTTACTTATTAACCCCTAATCTGCCGCCCCCGACATCGCCGACACCTACATTATAATTATTAACCCCTAATCTGCTGCTCCAGACACCGCCGGCACCTACATTATACTTATGAACCCCTAATCTGCTGCCCCCAACATCGCCGACATCTACATTATATTTATTAACCCCTAATCTGCCGCCCCCTATGTCGCTGCCACCTACCTACACTTATTAACCCCTAATCTGCCAACCCCAACGTCGCCGCCACTATAATAAACATATTAACCCCTAACCCTAACACCCCCTAACTTAAATATAATTTAAATAAATATAAATAAAATTACTATAATTAACTAAATTATTCCTATTTAAAACTAAATACTTACCTATAAAATAAACCCTAAGCTAGCTACAATATAACTAATAGTTACATTGTTCCGATCAGCCAATAGAATGCGAGCTCAATCTGATTGGCTGATCCAATCAGCCAATCGGATTGAACTTCAATCTGATTGGCTGATTCAATCATCCAATCAGATTTTTCCTACCTTAATTCCGATTGGCTGATAGAATCCTATCAGCCAATCGGAATTCGAGGGACGCCATCTTGGATGACGTCATTTAAAGGAACCTTCATTCATCGTTAGTCTGTCGGTGAGGAAGGATGGCTCCGTGTCGGCTGCTTCAAGATGGACCCGCTCCGCTCCGGATGGAAGAAGATAGAAGATGCCGCCTGGATGAAGACTTTGAACCCTCTGGAGGACCTCTTCTTGCCGGATAGGATGAAGACTTCGGACCCTCTGGAGGACCTCTTCTTGCCGGATAGGATGAAGACTTCGGACCCTCTTCTGGACGGATCGGTGATACCCGGCTGGGTGAATACAAGGTAGGGAGATCTTCAGGGGCTTAGTGTTAGGTTTTTTAAGGGGGGTTTGGGTGGGTTAGATTAGGGGTATGTGGGTGGTGGGTTGAAATGTTGGGGGGGGTATTGTATGGGTTTTTTTACAGGCAAAAGAGCTGATTTCTTTGGGGCATGCCCCGCAAAAAGCCCTTTTAAGGGCTGGTAAGGTAATAGAGCTGTTAACTTTTTATTTTAGAATAGGGTAGGGCATTTTTTTATTTTGGGGGGCTTTGTTATTTTTTTAGGGGGCTTAGAGTAGGTGAAATTAGTTTAAAATTCTTGTAATCTTTTTTTATTTTTTGTAATTTAGTGTTTGTTTTTTTTGTAATTTAGTTTAGTTGATTTAATTGTAGGTAATTGTAGGTAGTTTAGTTAATTAATTTATTGATAGTGTAGTGTTAGGTTTAATTGTAACTTCTTATAAAAAGGCCTAAGGAGAAAGAAGTGTACTGGGTGTCCAATCAATGTTTTTTTTTTTATTTCATAGTTGCAAAAAAATTATCTATGGGTTTATAAAATCAATGCCTTACCTGTCATCTATTGTTCAAAAGGATGCCATATGTCCTCTTTCCTGCTGTTGTTTATCTTGAGGGCCCGGAACACTCTTCCAAAAAGGCCGAAGGAGAACGACCTGTACTGTACTAGGTGTCCAATCCTGTTTTTGTTTTCAATTTCACGGTTCATAATAAATATCGCCGTGTAACTAAAATCAATGCCATACCTGTACTCTATTGTTCAAAAGGATGGCATATGTGGTGTTTCATTCTGTTGTGACTGTTGAGGGTCGTGGCCGTGGGACAGCATATAAAACGGCTGAAGGAGAACGACCTGTACTGCCTTGCTGCTCCTTTTAGGCAGGCCAGCTCTTTGCATACATGCCCACAGACTCTGTAACGCATGCCTCTTTTAGGGAGAGGTGCAGCCATAATGCAGGGTCAGAACCTCTGCCTGCAACTGATATACTCGATTTTGCGAAAGGAAGTAACCTTACCATGGTTCCCTGCATGCACGTATTGTTGTTATATTTTGGTGAGGGTAATCATGATGGACATGTAGACCACCCCCGAGAGGCATGGAAGTAAGGGATGAGATGAAAGTGCTAAGAATAGTAATATTTGAAAACAAAGAGTTAGCCATGGGTGTTAGTGCAAAACCGCTTGGCTTTTTTTGGCCTTTGGGTGCGGCTAATCATGCAGGCCATATAGAGCTGCCACCATTCGGTGTTGTATCATCTATTAAACTAATAAGAACAGAACTACCAAAATACAGTCAATGAAGGGCCTTATGAAGACTGAGCCAAGGTTGTATTGTAGTATTTGGTTTGGCTAATCATGATGGCCATGTAGACCACCACGAGAGTCCTGGAAGTAAAAGGGATGATGAGATGAAAGTGCTAAGAATAGTACTACTTGAAACAACCGAGTTAGCCATGGGTGTTAATCCAAGACCTCTTGGCTTTATTTTTGTTTTGGGTGCGGCTAATCATGCAGGCCATATAGAGCTGCCACCATTCGGTGTAGTGTAAGAAATTAAACTAAGAAGAACAGTACTACCAAAATACAGCCAATGAAGGGCCTTATGAAGACTGAGCCAAGGTTGTATTGTAGTATTTGGTTTGGCTAATCATGATGGCCATGTAGACCACCACCGAGAGTCCTGGAAGTAAAAGGGATGATGAGATGAAAGTGCTAAGAATAGTACTACTTGAAACAACCGAGTTAGCCATGGGTGTTAATCCAAGACCTTTTGGCTTTATTTTTGTTTTGGGTGCGGCTAATCATGCAGGCCATATAGAGCTGCCACCATTCGGTGTTGTATCAGCTATTAAACTAATAAGAACAGTACTACCAAAATACAGCCAATGAAGGGCCTTATGAAGACTGAGCCAAGGTTGGATTGTAGTATTTGGTTAGGTTAATTATGATGGCCATGTAGACCACCACCGAGAGTCCTGGAAGTAAAAGGGATGATGAGATGAAAGTGCTAAGAATAGTACTACTTGAAACAACCGAGTTAGCCATGGGTGTTAATCCAAGACCGCTTGGCTTTATTTTTTGTTTTGGGTGCGGCTAATCATGCAGGCCATATAGAGCTGCCACCATTCGGTGTTGTATCATCTATTAAACTAATAAGAACAGAACTACCAAAATACAGCCAATGAAGGGCCTTATGAAGACTGAGCCAAGGTTGTATTGTAGTATATGGTTTGGCTAATCATGATGGCCATGTAAGCCACCACCGAGAGTCCTGGAAGTAAAAGGGATGATGAGATGAAAGTGCCAAGAATAGTACTACTTGAAACAACCGAGTTAGCCATGGGTGTTAGTCTAAGACCGCTTGGCTTTTTTTTGGGTTTGGGTGCGGCTAATCATGAAGGCCAGATAGACCTGCCACCATTCGGTGTTGTAACAGGTATTAAACTGCTAAGAACAGTACTATTTAACACAACCTAGTTAGTTACCATGGGTCCCAGAGCATATGTTTTGTTATTATATTTTGTAAGGGTAATCATGCAGGCCATATAGAACTCCACCAATAGGGTGAGTAACAGGTATTGAAATGCTAAGAACAGTACTACTTAACACAAAGTTACCATGTATCCTAGAGCATATGTCTTATTATTATATTTTGTTAGGGTAATCATGCAGGCCATATAGACCTCCCCCGATAGGGTGAGTAACAGGTATTAAAATGCTAAGAAGAGTACTACTTTACACAACCTAGTTACCATGGGTGCCAGACCGCATGTCTTGTTATTCTATTTTGTAAGGGTAATCATGCAGGCCATATAGACCTCCCCAGATAGGGTGAGTAACAGGTATTAAAATGCTAAGAACAGTACTAATTAACACAAGCTAGTTACCATGGGTCCCACACCGCGTGTCTTGTTGTTATACTTTGTCAGGGTGATCATGCAGGCCATATAGACCTCCCCCTACAGGGTGTAACATGTATTAAAATGCTAAGAACAGCACTACTTAACACAACCTAGTTACCATGGGTCACAGACCCAGAGCAGATGTCTTATTATTATATTTTGTATGGGTAATCATGCAGGCCGTATAGACCTCCCACGATAGGGTGAGTAACAGGTATTAAAATGCTAATAAGAGTAATACTTAACACAACCTAGTTACCATGGGTCCCAGACCGCATGTTTTGTTATTATATTTTGTCAGGGTAATCATGCAGGCCATATAGACCTCCCCTAACAGGTATTAAAATGCGAAGGAAATTACTACTTAACACAACCTAGTTACCAGGGGTCCCAGACCGCATGTTTTGTTATTATATTTTGTAAGGGTAATCATGCAGGCCATATAGACCTCCACCGATAGGGTGAGTATGAGTAACAGCTATTAAAATGCTAAGGACATTACTACTTAACACAACATAGTTACCATGGGTCCAAGACCCAGAGAAGATGTCTTATTATTATATTTTGTATGGGTAATCATCCAGGCCGTATAGACCTCCCCAAATTGGGGGAGTTACAGAGATTAAAGTGCTAAGAATGGTACTACTTAAAACACAACCTAGTTAACATGGGTACCAGACCGCATGTCTTATTATTATATTTTTTCAGGGTAATCAGGCAGGCCATATAGACCTCCCCCAATAGGGGGGGTAACAGGGATTAAAGTGCTAAGAAAAGTACTAATTAACACAAGCTAGTTACCATGGGTCCAACACAGTGTGTC
Source organism: Bombina bombina (assembly GCF_027579735.1). Taxonomy (NCBI): domain Eukaryota; kingdom Metazoa; phylum Chordata; class Amphibia; order Anura; family Bombinatoridae; genus Bombina; species Bombina bombina. Next base: position 154,409,932 of record NC_069506.1, on the reverse strand, counting down.
TTGTTGTTATACTTTATCAGGGGAATCATGCAGGCCATATAGACCTCCCTTGATAGGGGGAGTAACAGGGATTACAGTTCTAAGAATAGTACTACTTAAACACAAGCTAGTTACCATGGGTCCCAGACCAGATGCTTTCTTATTATACTTTGTCAGGCTAATCATGCAGGCCATATAGAGCTCCAACAAAAGGGGGGTTAAGAGGGATTCAAGTGATAAGAAAAGTTTTACTTAACACAACAAAATTAACATGGGTCCCAGACCGCGTGTCTTGTTGTTATACTTTGTCAGGGTAATCATAACCACCATATAAACCTCCACCAATAGGGGGAGTTACAGGGGTGAAAGTGCTAAGAATAGTACTACTCAACACAACCGAGTTACCATGGGTCCAAGACCGCATGTTTAATGTTTATACTTTATCAGGGTAATTATATATCTAACAAATCTATCTATTTCTATTCTATCGATTCTATCTAACTATAAATCTATGTATATCTATCTATCCTATCTATCAATCTATCTTCTGTCCGGATTGTTTTGAGACAGCCACTTGTGTTTTTGACAAATTTGAAGTAGGAGGACAGAACAATCATCTTCTTCCATCTCCCGGTTCCAAAAATGAAGGCCATATAGACCTCCCCCAATAGGGGGAGTAACAGGTTGTAGTAAAATGTTAAGAATAGTACTACTTAACACACCACGGGTCACAGACCGCATGTCTTATTGTTATACTCTGTCAGGGAAATTATATATATTTCAAATCGATTTATTTATCTATCAAATCGATCGAACTATCAAACGTATCGATCAAATGTAGATTGCATCTATTGATCAATGTAATTTGTATCTATAAAATGTATATTACATATTTTGGTTGATGTCATTCGTATCTATAAAATGTATATTGCATGTTTGATTCGATAACATTCGTATCTATCAAATGTATATTGCATCTATTAACATGTCCAAGACTGAGCTCCTTCTTATCCCCCCTCAAGCTCTACGCCGACTTCTGACTTCTCTATCCCTGTTGACTGCATCACCATTTCCCCATCGCCCCAAGTCCGCTGCCTCTGAGTCACACTTGACTCAAACTTATCCTTCATCCCCCATATCCAATTGCTTTCTACATCCTGCCGCAATCATCTACGCAATATTTCTAAAATTCGCCCTTTTCTGAGCGCTGACACCACAAAGCAAATAATCCACTCCCTTGTTATCTCCCGACTTGACTACTGCAACAACCTACTCGCTGGCCTTCCTCTTTCCCGCCTCTCCCCCCTTCAATCCATCCTAAATGCCTCTGCCAGGCTGATCCACCTTTCCCGTCGATCTGTTTCTGCTGCACCTCTCTGTGAGTCCCTTCATTGGCTCCCCATTCACAGCAGAATTAAATTCAAAATTCTCACCCTTACATACAAAACTCTCACCAACGCCGCTCCCCTCTACCTATCCTCTCTAATACACAAGTATACTCCAGCCCGTCCACTTAGATCCAACAATGACCTGCTCCTTGCATCCGCAACTATCACCTCCTCTCATGCTAGACTGCAGGACTTCTGTCGTGCAGCACCTACCCTCTGGAACACTCTCCCACGTGCTGTCAGGCTTTGCCCTAATCTTTCTTCCTTTAAATGCTCCCTGAAGACTTTTCTGTTCAGGGAAGCCTACCACCCAACTCAATAATAAATTTCCCTCATCTAACTCTGTATTAACATCCTTCTCAATCTTGCAGTCCTCACCTCCTGTTTCCCAACCTCCTACCCTTCTAGATTGTAAGTTCCCACGGGAATAGGGCCCTCAATACCTCCTGTATGTGTTTGTAAATTTTGTCCTGTATCTTACAAGTCTTGTATTGTTTTATTTAAATGAATTGTATCCATGGACAGCGCTGCAGAATATGTTGGCGCTTAATAAATAAAGTATAATAATAATAATAATAATAATAAAATAATAATCTATTGATCGATGAAATTTATATCTATCAAATGTATATTGCATGTATTGATCTATGTACAGTGTATCGATCATATGTCATCGATTGAGCTATGTAATCTATGCATCTATCTATGAAATCTATCTATCTCGTGGTTGTGCAAATGGACTGTTTGCGGTTGATTGCGGTGCGTTACACTTAGAGTTTGCTCTGTCACTGTGAAGCGGCCGTAACCCTTACACTACCTGATAGATATGACATCATAACTGATGTTTTAAAGCACGTTATTGCAAACAATTTGGGAATGTTAGGGGATTTAGGCCCTTTATGGGTTAAAAGCAGACTCTGCATAAACTATGTAATTTTCCATGGGAGTTTTGCCAGGGATCCCCCTCCAGCATGCCACAGTCCAGGTGTTAGTCCCCTTGAAACAACTTTTCCATCACTATTGTGGACAGAAAGAGTCCTTGTAGGTTTTAAAGTTCGCCTGCCTATTGAAGTCAATGGCGGTTCGCGGGTTCGCAAACAATACCGGAAGTTCGAGTTTTTAAGTTTGCGACATCACTAGTTTTCACCCTAGGAGACTTTAGACTCTTTACCTAAAAGCCAACTACTTAGAGTCCAAAGAATTGTCAGTGAGGAGAATAATGTAAATCTTAGACTCAAGGAAATGCAACAAAAAATTGTTAAAAGGGGATATCCCAAACAGTTGCTTGAACAAAAGATGAGTGATATTAGAGAAGGAAGTCTGAGTCAAAAGACCAAGAAAGATAGTGACCGTATGGTATTCGTCACGCAATAAAGCCCCGTAAGCAAAAATATCAATCGTATAATAAATAAACGTTGGAATATCCTACGTGATTGCAATGAGGATATTTTGTCCTTTAAAGTACCACCACTTACTGCACATAGAAGGGTCAAAAATTTGAGAGACCATTTGGTGAGTTCTGACATAGGCCCAAAAGCAGGCCCCGTACAAACTCATATGGGAAAGAAAGTCACAGGTAGTTATCACTGCCTAGGTTGTGCCAGTTGCAGTTCTATCATCAAAGGAGATATATTTTACCATTCTCACAATGGGTAAAAGTATAAAATCAATGGCTTCTATACGTGTGAATCTAAGGCCTAGATTTGGAGTTTGGCGGTAGATGGGCTGTTAACGCTACGCGGGCTTTTTTCTGGCCGCACCATAAAATTAACTCTGGTATCGAGAGTCCAAAAAAATGCTGCGTTAGGCTCCAAAAAAGGAGCGTAGAGCATTTTTACCGCAAATGCAACTCTCGATACCAGAGTTGCTTACGGACGCGGCCAGCCTCAAAAACGTGCTCGTGCACGATTCTCCCATAGGAAACAATGGGGCTGTTTGAGCTGAAAAAAAACCTAACACCTGCAAAAAAGCAGCGTTCAGCTCCTAACGCAGCCCCATTGTTTCCTATGGGGAAACACTTCCTACGTCTGCACCTAACAACCTAACATGTACCCCGAGTCTAAACACCCCTACCCTTACACTTATTAACCCCTAATCTTCCGCCCCCGCTATCGCTGACCCCTGCATATTATTATTAACCCCTAATCTGCCGCTCCGTACACCGCCGCAACCTACGTTATCCCTATGTACCCCTAATCTGCTGCCCCTAACACCGCCGACCCCTATATTATATTTATTAACCCCTAACCTGCCCCCCACAACGTCGCCGCCAGCTACTTACAATAATTAACCCCTAATCTGCCGACCGCAAAGCGCCGCCACCTACGTTATCCTTATGTACCCCTAATCTGCTGCCCCTAACACCGCCGACCCCTATATTATATTTATTAACCCCTAATCTGCCCCCCTCCACGTCGCCGACACCTGCCTACACTTATTAACCCCTAATCTGCCGAGCGGACCTGAGCGCTACTATAATAAAGTTATTAACCCCTAATCCGCCTCACTAATCCTATAATAAATAGTATTAACCCCTAATCTGCCCTCCCTAACATCGCCGACACCTAACTTCAATTATTAACCCCTAATCTGCCGACCGGAGCTCACCGCTATTCTAATAAATGTATTAACCCCTAAAGCTAAGTCTAACCCTAACACTAACACCCCCCTAACTTAAATATAATTTACATCTAACGAAATTAATTAACTCTTATTAAATAAATTATTCCTATTTAAAGCTAAATACTTACCTGTAAAATACATCCTAATATAGCTACAATATAAATTATAATTATATTATAGCTATTTTAGGATTTATATTTATTGTACAGGTAACTTTATATTTATTTTAACCAGGTACAATAGCTATTAAATAGTTAAGAACTATTTAATAGTTACCTAGTTAAAATAATAACAAAATTACCTGTAAAATAAGTCCTAACCTAAGTTATAATTAAACCTAACACTACCCTATCAATAAATTAATTAAATAAAATACCTACAATTACCTACAATTAAACCTAACACTACACTATCAATAACTAAATTAAATACAATTTCTACAAATAACTACAATTACATAAACTAACTAAAGTACAAAAAATAAAAAAGAACTAAGTTACAAAAAATAAAAAAAAATATTTACAAACATAAGAAAAATATTACAACAATTTTAAACTAATTACACCTACTCTAAGCCCCCTAATAAAATAACAAAGACCCCCAAAATAAAAAATTCCCTACCCTATTCTAAATTAATAAATTTAAAAGCTCTTTTACCTTACCAGCCCTGAACAGGGCCCTTTGCGGGGCATGCCCCAAGAAAATCAGCTCTTTTGCCTGTAAAAAAAAACATACAATACCCCCCCCCCCAACATTACAACCCACCACCCACATACCCCTAATCTAACCCAAACCCCCCTTAAATAAACCTAACACTAAGCCCCTGAAGATCTTCCTACCTTGTCTTCACCTCAACAGGTATCACCAATCCGTCCTGGCATCCGGTGCTGAAGAGGTCCAGAAGAGGCTCCAAAGTCTTCCTCCTATCCGGCAAGAAGAGGACATCCGGACCAGCAAACATCTTCATCCAAGCGGCCTCTTCGATCTTCTTCCATCCGGTGCGGAGCGGGTCCATGTTGAAGCATCCGACGCGGATCCATCCTCTTCTTCCGGCGTCTCCCGACGAATGACGGTTCCTTTAAGGGACGTCATCCAAGATGGCGTCCCTCGAATTCCGATTGGCTGATAGGATTCTATCAGCCAATCGGAATTAAGGTAGGAATATTCTGATTGGCTGATGGAATCAGCCAATCAGAATCAAGTTCAATCCGATTGGCTGATCCAATCAGCCAATCAGATTGAGCTCGCATTCTATTGGCTGATCGGAACAGCCAATAGAATGCGAGCTCAATCTGATTGGCTGATTGGATCAGCCAATCTGATTGAACTTGATTCTGATTGGCTGATTCCATCAGCCAATCAGAATATTCCTACCTTAAGTAGCGTTGTGGGGGGCAGGTTAGGGGTTAATAAATATAATACAGGGGTCGGCGGGGTTAGGGGCAGCAGATTAGGGGTACATAAGTATAACGTAGGTGGCGGTCGGCAGATTAGGGGTTAAAAAAATTTAATCGAGTTGCGGCGATGTGGGGGGACCTCAGTTTAGGGGTACATAGGTAGTTTATGGGTGTTAGTGTACTTTAGAGCACAGTAGTTAAGAGCTTTATGAACCGGCGTTAGCCCAGAAAGCTCTTAACTCCTGCTTTTTTCCTGCGGCTGGAGTTTTGTCGTTAGAGCTCTAACGCTCACTTCAGAAACGACTCTAAATACCGGCGTTAGAAAGATCCCATTGAAAAGATAGGATACGCAAATGGCGTAGGGGGATCTGCGGTATGGAAAAGTTGCGGCTGAAAAGTGAGCGTTAGACCCTTACCTACACGACTCCAAATACCGGCGGTAGCCTAAAACCAGCGTTAGGAGCCTCTAAACGCTGGTTTTCACGGCTAACGCCAAACTCTAAATCTAGGCCTTAGTTTGTTATTTACCTCATTAAGTGTCCGTGTTCTTTAATCTATTTGGGGGAAACCACTAAAAAAATCGAGGATAGATTAAGTCAGCATAGGTCCAACATAAGATGTAGTAACCGCGAGGCCCCTCTGTCAACACATTTTATAGAAAAGGGACACCAAATTTGCCAGCTAAGGTGGCAGGTAGTTGATCATGTGGGGCCACAAAGAAATGGTATGGATGGGCAAAAATTACTGCAACAAAAAGAGATTAAATGGATACACAGGTTAGAAACCCTTAGGCCTAAGGGGTTAAATAAAGATTATGACCTATCTCTATTTTTCTAAGGTTAATTGTATTACAGTAATTTTGTAGCGTATAGTCATTTGATCTGTATTTGCTTAAACATGGTATTATGTATATATTCTATGTTGTTTTTAAGTATTGGTAATCAATGCATTATTAGGCAGCAGGCTATAAGATGTGCAAAAATATTATTTGCAGTTATGATAGCTACCCTAAGTGGCTGCTATTTGACTGCTAAACTGTGTAACATAGAAAAAGTTGCAGTTACATAAGTTGGCCAGTAGATGGCAGTCAAAGCCAGAGAAATGTTGAATTTGGCACCTGTTTGCCTATAAAAAGCAGTGAGAAATGTTTGTTAAACATGTATGATTAAGGGGGATACCCCAAAACGTCACCAGTTTGTTACATTGTCGTGCCAATAAAGGAAACTTTTATCTAAGTGCTGTAGACTATTATGGTATTACCATGTGACACAAGGTCCTAACGCTGCTTTTTTACGCCCGCTGGTATTATGAGTCTTGCAAGTATAGGTGTACGGCACACTTCTTTGGCCTTACCGCAAAACGACTTACGTAAACTTCGTAAAGTCTTTTTTCTATGGGACTTCCATAGCACCGGTATTACGAGTCTGTCCTGGGAGGCCAAAAAGTGAGCGGTACAGCCTACCCTGTCAAGAGTCCTAAAGCATTTAAAAGTCAGTAGTTAAGAGTTTTATGGTACAACGCTGTAACATAAAACTCATAACTAAAGTGCTAAAAAGTACACTAACACCCATAAACTACCTATTAACCCCTAAACCGAGGACCTCCAACATTGCAAACACTAAAATAAAAATTTTAACCCCTAATCTGCCGCTCCGGACACCGCCGCCACCTACATTATATTTATGAACCCCTAATTTCCTGCCCCCAACATCGCAGACACCTACATTATATTTATTAACCCCTAATCTGCTGCCCCCAATGTCGCCGCAACCTACCTACACTTATTAACCCCTAATCTGCTGCCCCCAACATCGCCGACACCTACATTATATTTAATAACCCCTAATCTGCCGCCCCCAATGTCGCCATAACCTGCCTACACTTATTAACCCCTAATCTGCCGTCCCAAACGTCGCCGCCATATAATAAACATATTAACCCCTAAACCACCGCACTCATGCCTCGCAAACATTAATTAAATATCATTAACCCCTAATCTGCCGTCCCTAACATCGCTGCCACCTACCTACATTTATTAACCCCTAATCTGCCACCCCCAATGTCGCCACACTATACTAAATGTATTAACCCCTAAACCTAAGTCTATCCCTAATCCTAACACCCCCTAACTTAAATAGAATTAAAATAATTCTAAATAAAAATTCCTATCATTACCTAAATAATTCCTATATAAAACTAAATACTTACCTGTAAAATAAACCCTAAGCTAGCTACAATATAACTAATAGTTACACTGTAGCTATCCTAGGGTTTATTTTTATTTTACAGGCAAGTTTGTATTTATTTTAACTAGGTAGAATAGTTATTAAATAGTTATTAACTATTTAATAACTACCTAGTTAAAATAAATACAAAAGTACCTGTAAAATAAAACCTAACCTAAATTACAATAACACCTAACACTACACTATAATTAAATAAATTAACTAAATTAAATACAATTACCTAAATTAAATTAAATTAGCTAAAGTACAAAAACAAGCAAACAAACACTAAATTACAGAAAATAATAAACAAATTAAAAGATATTTAAACTAATTACACCTAATCTAATAGCCCTATCAAAATAAAAAAAAACCCAAAATAAAAAAAATCCCTAGCCTAAACTAAACTACCAATAGCCCTTAAAAGGGCCTTTTGCGGGGCATTGCCCTAAAATAATCAGCTCTTTTACCTGTAAAAAAAAATACAAACAACCCCCCCAACAGTAAAACCCACCACACACACAACCAACCCCCAAATAACATACTATCTAAAAAAACCTAAGCTCCCCATTGCCCTGAAAAGGGCATTTGGATGGGCATTGCCCTTAAAAGGGCAGTTAGCTATTTTGCGGCCCAAAGTCCCTAACCTAAAAATAAAACCCACCCAATACACCCTTAAAAAAACCTAACACTAACCCCCTGAAGATCGACTTACTGTTCTGAAGATCCGACATCTATCCTCAAGAAAGTGGCAGAAGTCTTCATCCAACCGGGTCAAAGTCCTCAATGAAGCCGGGAGAAGTCTTCATCCAAGCCGGGCGAAGTGGTCCTCCAGAAGTCTTCATGCAGACGGCATCTTCTATCTTCAACCATCCAACGCGGAGTGGGTCCATCTTCAAGACATCCAATGTGGAGCATCCTCTTCATCCGACGACTAAAGATGAATAAAGGTACCTTTAACTGACATCATCCAAGATGGCGTCCCTTAGATTCCAATTGGCTGATAGAATTCTATCTGACAATCGGAATTAAGGTAGAAACAATCCTATTGGTTGATGCAATCAGCCAATAGGATTGAAGTTCATTCCTATTGGCTGATCCAATCAGCCAATAGGATTGAGCTCACATTCTATTGGCTGATTGGAACAGCCAATAGAATTCAAGCTCAATCCTATTGGCTGATTGCATCAGCCAATAGGATTTTTTCTACCCTAATTCCGATTCCAGCATTCCAATTTACTTCTATTATCTAATCTGCTTCATTCTTTAGATATCCTTTGTTGAAGATATAGGAATGCACATGGGTGAGCCAATCACATGAGGTATCTATGTGCAGCCACCAAGCAGCAGCTACTGAGCCTATTTAGATATGCTTTTAAACAAAAGAGAATAAAGCAAAGTAGATAATAGAAGTATATTGGAAAGTTGTTTAAAATTGCATGCTCTTTCTAAATCATGAAAGAAAAAATGTGGGTGTCATGTCCCTTTAAATATGAAATAATAGCTTAACAAATTCCTGCAGTGTAGCTCTTATAAAACAGAGGACATCTGGTGCTTGTGAACACAGCAATCATGCAGCAAACCCCAGAATAAGGATAACAGGAATAGTATTGGCAAGAAAATCACCAATATAGCAAATACTGCAGCTCACAAGAGGAGAACAGGGAACACTGTCAAACAGTCCCGGGTCAAACCAGCTGAAAGTACAGTACAGGGTCACTAAACAGATGCATAGTAAAAACAAAAAACATATACACAACTACAATAAAGGCTGTTTAGAATCTTTTAAGCATAGTACATATTAACCCAGTAGACACCACACAAAAGGTCTTATAAAACCCCTGTTATGACAAGAGTTTAGTAGAATAAGGAATCAGTAAAATTGCAAATGTTAAATGTGAACCACTCCCACTAGTTTACCTTTGGATTCTTATAGACTAAAGTTTATTTATTGTAATTGTGTAATCATAATAAAATATTTTTAACCAGAGAAATATAGAAGTGAATAAGGCAGAGAGAAAGAGAGGATGCTGGGTTAGTGAGCTAAAATGAGCCAAATATAAAGAGAGGAAAATAGTTCAGAAAGAAAGTAATAAGTCAGAGAAAGAAGAAAGAGATGTTTCAGAGTGAGAAGAGACTAATGGTCAAATGGAGAGATAGATAGATAGATAGATAGATAGATAGATAGATATGAAGTAGACAGATGATGATAGGTCTGAGAAAAAGAGTAATATGTAAGAGATAGATCAGAGAGAGAGAGAGAAAGATAGATCAGAGAAAGAGGGAGATGTGTCAGACATAGAGACAGACTGATGTATAAGAGAGTGAGACAGTAATAAGTCACAGAGAGAGAGAGATGAGTCAGAGTGTCAGAGACTGTTGGTTCACAGTCTAAGGCATTGAAAAGTTGTAGAGTGACTGAGTCATCTTTCAGAAAGCGAGAAAGGGGGATAGGTCAGAGAGTTAGAGTGTGTTAATCCAGATATAGATATTTCAGTGACCACTGCATAGTGTACTGCGTGCGCAAAATAGAGGCAACTAAATCCCCTCCCAAGGTTAAAATCACCAGTTCCTTCAAAAAATGTAATATTCAATCATTTCTAAATGACATCAAGAACCTCCCTGGCACAGATTAAACTTAATCCCAGATCTAGACTCTGCAGTTGAATTCTTTCAGTCTGAACTCCTACAAGTTTGGAATTTACATGCCCCGCTGCGTAAGGTGAGAGTAAAAGGAGCACACTTAAATTGGATCACAGCTGACCTCATTCAAATGTACCAGTTTCGGGATTCATTGTGGTCAAAGTTCAAGCATACTGGCTCTATGAATGATCACTGTATATATAGACAATGGCAAAATATATGCACTAAACAAACAAAATTGGCCAAAGCCCAATATTTTGGTGAAAATTTAAACAATAACATATCTAACCCTAGAAAGTTTTGGAAACTCATAAATAACTTACAAAATCCACCAATCCACTCCCAACCCTCCACTGTCAATGTGGATAACCAAACCCTGCAACTCCCCTTAGAAATAGCAAATGCCTTTAACAATTATTTTGTCGGCTGCTCCACCACCCTGATTGACAAACTAATAAATGGCACGCATCTTGAAACTAGAAAAGTGGATCAGGCCCCACTAAAACAACAAATCAATTTTAGACCTGTACCCATCAATGTCGTTAAGAAACACTTTAATAATCTAAAAATGAAAAACCAGTCTGGACCTGATCAAATCCCAGCAATGCTGTTGAAGCTCAGTGCGCCGGCAATTGCTAAGCCTGTCACAACCCTAATTAATGAATCCTTGATGTCTGGATACATACCCAAACTCTGGAAAACTGCAAGAGTAGTGCCTATTCATAAAAGTGGGGAGTTAACCTTGGTTTCTAACTATTGCCCTATATCATTGCTCCCAGTATCGTCAAACATTTTAGAAAAATGCGTCCATACGCAATTATGAGAGTATTACCAACTTTCTAAATATCTGACCCCTGATCAATCAGGTTTTCGCCTTAATCACTCCACTACAACTGCCCTCCTAAAAGTTTGCAATGACATCCAAACTGGCATGGAACAAGGAGAACTAACTGGAGCTATTTTCCTTGATTTTGCAAAGACCTTTGACACAGTAGACCATGACATACTACTGCTCAAACTAAAAAACTCTGGTATTGCTGATCGTCCATTAACCTGGTTTCGATCATATGTATCAGATCGATCACAATATGTCTCCATTTCTAACAGTGACTCCCTCCCTCTCCCAGTCACGTGTGGTGTTCCCCAAGGTTCCATTCTCGGCCCCCTACTATTCACATTATTTATAAATGATCTGCCTAATGTCTGCAAATCCTCAACTGTACACATGTATGCAGATGACACGGTAATCTATGCAAACATTTCTGATTTGCAGCAGCTTGAAGCAGTGCTCCAAGACCAGTTCACAGAGGTAGAAAAGTGGATCTCAAAAACAAACTCTTCCTAAACACTGACAAAACACTCACAATGATCTTTGGAACAAGACCTAAATTACACAAATTACAAAATTCCCATCTACGCATCAAAACAAAATCCAATTGCACGCTGACCACAGTCCACTCTTTCAAATACTTGGGTATGTTGTTAGACCCTAATCTATCTTTTGGCCTCCACATAGAAAAACTTGCATCTAAACTTTATCCAAAACTAGGTGCCCTGTACAGAAACAAATCTTGCCTCAGCCCTACAGTAAAAGAAAAGATTGTACAGCAAATGCTCATGCCTATCATGGATTATGGGGACGTAGTATACGCACCTGCACCGCAAACTCACCTTAATAAACTCAATACATTGTATAACTCGTTCTGCTGCTTTGTGCTACAATGTAACTACAGGACCCACCATTGTGACGCTGGAATCCAGACGCACTCTCCATCTTTCCTGCCTTGTGTTTAAGAGCCTTTCTGGGAAGCTCTAACCCTACCTGAACAGAATGCTCTCCCCAGCTATTCCCACCTCCTATAACCTCCGATCCAGTACCAGCACATTATTTAGCTTGCCTCAATACAAAAAGAAAGCAGCTCAATCCTCCTTTTCCTACAGAGTGCCACAGTTATGGAATGACCTCCCGGGCACATTCAAACCTTCCCCAAGCCTAATATCCTTTAAGAGATCCCTCTCTACATATCTCAAAACAGAATGCACCTGTCATGGTTGATTATATATTTCTTACCTGTTCTATGTAAAATGTTTGCATCTATTGTGTATTATTATTGTTTTTGTATTTCACTGTACCTTATTGTATCAATTCCAATGTTTTGTGATCCCAGGACATACTTGAAAACGAGAGAAATCTCAATGTATCCTTCCTGGTAAAATATTTTATAAATAAATAAATAATATAGGAAGAATGGTCAATAGGATAGGTAATTCAGATGAAATTGAAAAGAGGAGCCAGAAATAGAGAGGAAATCAATAATCTATTTAGAGACAGCCTTAGATTAGTTACAAAATGATGGTCCAAAAAGAGGAATAAAGAAACCAGAGGAAATTGGAGATGTATTACTGTCTCATCCTCCAAAAGAATGTCTCTTCTATTAGCAGACTGTCTCTTCCTTTTTCTCCCATCAGAAGATGTTTTCTCTCACTCCACACAGACACGCAGTTTCTGTATACTCTTTGCAGACTGCCTATCTTTCTCCCCCAACAGGTTGATTCCATCTTTTCCGTTCATACACCGATCTTCCAGGCGGACAAACGCCAATGAGTGTGATAGCTGAAAAAGCTCCTCCCTACCCGGAGTGTGCATACAGCGATCAATCGAGAATCGCAACAATTACACTCACTGTAGACAGGGAAGTCCTTCACGGCAATAAGATGAAGGCAGAGAATGGTCAAGACAGGCAGAATCCGGCAACAGGTAGGCAAGACAGGCAGAATCCGGCAACAGGTAGGCAAGACAGGCAGAATCCGGCAACAGGTAGGCAATCCAGCAGAATAAAAGTTCAGGAGTAAACCAATAGATTGGTCAGTAACAGGCAGGTGTCAGCAACAAAGGAAATCCAGCAGTATAACAGTTCAGGCATAAACCAATAGAATGGTCAGGAACAGGCGAGTGTCAACAACAAAGGAAATCCGCAGTATAACAGTTCAGGGGTAAACCAATAGAATGGTCAGGCAGGAAGATTTCAGCAATGATAAGGCAATCCAGCAATACAAGGGTTAAGCAAGCAGAGTGTTCAGACAGGTAGAGTTCAGCAATGATATGGCAATCCAGCAGTACAAGAGTTAAGCAAGTAGAGTGGTCAGACAGGCAGAGTTCAGTAACGATATGGCAATCCAGCAGTACAAGGGTTAAGCAAGCAGAGTGGTCAGACAGGCAGAGTTCAGTAACAATATGACAATCCAGCAATATAAGTAATACAACACCCAGGAGCACACACAGTAACACCTATACTTGGGCAGTGAGATGAAGTGAAGGAGGTACTTACATAGGCACCTGTTCCCGCCAAGGAGAACTCCCAGGTATATGAGGATGCAGCATCAGGAGAGAGAGACAGCATGTGGCGATGACGTCATTGCTGCACGGTCACAACCACTGCCGGATATATGGCAACGGCCATAGCAACGAGTCACCACCGCCGCGTCTATGGCAACAGCCATAGGGAGCAGTGGCGTGGCACTGTGACATAGCCCCCTTCCTAAGGGTTACCTCCGGGAACCAAAGTCGACTTGGAGGGATGAGCAGCGTGAAACCCGGAGATCAAAGAAGGAGCATGCACATAACAGACAGGAATCCTGGAACAAGGTACTACAGTTGCCTGCGTCTGTATCTGGAGTCCAGGATCTTAGCAACAGGTTCACCAAGAATTAAGAGCGGAGGAGGACGATGTGAAAGACTGGGTTTATGCGCAGGGTTCTGGGCAAGGCCACTTTGTAGGCAACAGGAGACAGTCTTTCAAGAACTCTTTAAGGGGCAATATACCTAGGCCCTAATTTATGACAGGGTTGATATAGACGAACATGTTGAGTAGAGACCCAGGCACATTCACCTACCGAAAAGGCACGAACAGTAGCTCGATAGTGATCAGCAAACCTCTTGTATCTGGAGACAGCTGAACGGAACTGAGAGCGAATACGTTGCCATCTGCAGCAGGGACCCCTGTAGACTGAGCGGAAAGAGGAAAGAAACGAGTTTGATAGCCTGCTGCGTGTGGTGACATTTTATCACTGGAATATTCACTTAGCTGTTATTGGGATCCCTTCCCCCAGGTACACCTTTCTCTCTGAACTATAGACACTCCCATTGGTCTTTTTGAGTTTCATTTGATAAGCCACTCCCTTTTGAATTGGGTTATAAAATACTGTAACACCAGAGCCTCTGCCTCTTCTTTGTATCCTGCTCCTGCTAAAAGATGGATGATGTTGGACACAGAGAATCTGGCTAAGTATTTCTGGGATAATATTCTGTGTAGCACAATTGGGGTTAGTTTAGAAAAGTTGCCCTGTATCTTAAAATGTGGACTGTATCTGTAAAATAGATTGATATATATATATACCTGTAAATATTTATCTTATTATTAACATATATTGATTCCTAAATAAACTGTTTGACAAATAATGGAGGACCCTCATAGAGTTTATTTCACAATTTATCTGTGTTGGTTTTAGTGGTACCACCATAGAGATTTAGTATATTATATTTAGTAGAAAGTAGAGATATTTTAAATTAATAGATAACCACACTGCGGCTTGAAATGGAGAACATCATAGAGATGCCAGCTCAGCTAGGGGCAACAATCCAGACCAATTGGTATGAAGAGAATTGACTTAAGCTCTAATATAGGCTTCGAGATCTTGATTCACTCTCTCTGTTAGCCCATTAGTTTGGGGATGGTAGTCAGAAGACAAGGAAACAGTGGTTCCAATCAATTTGCAAAACGGTTTTCAAAAGGTAGAGATGAATTGAGGTCCTC
Organism: Bombina bombina; assembly: GCF_027579735.1. NCBI lineage: Eukaryota > Metazoa > Chordata > Amphibia > Anura > Bombinatoridae > Bombina > Bombina bombina. Next base: position 154,394,864 of record NC_069506.1, on the reverse strand, counting down.
TGTCGGAAACAATATTCACAGGAATGCCATGTAGTCTTACCACATGTAACAGAAAAAGGGTAGATAATTCTTGGGCAGATGGTAGCTTGTTTAAGGGTATAAAATGAGCAAGTCTGGAAAATCAACCTACCACAACTCAGATAACCATATGATGGTCAGACGGAGGGAGGTCTACAATAAAATCCATGGTTATGTGTGTCCAAGGATGTTTATGAATGGACAACGGTTGGAGTAAGCCATGAGGCAAGGATCGGGAGTCTTATTGGCAGCACAAGTCATGCAGGCCTTTACATAATCCTGAGAGTCAGACTTCATGGTAGTCCATTAGTTATACCGAGATCTTATTGATCATCATATTCCATTATAGCTGTTCCTCCCCCCCTTCTTTCTTCAGCTCAAAATACATTTTTCACTGAATGCAGTACCTACAATATTTTTACCCATTCTCTATAAGATAGTGTTTTTCTGTGACTTCCCTTTAATCTAGCCTATTGTAATAGAGACATCAGTCTCTTTGATATTATGTAACATAACCAGCAAGCTAACCAACTGTATTGGACTTCAGCATTTAATGGCCTACAGGTTAAAACCTTTCTCTTTAAAATAACCTTCTGATATTACTTCAGTGATACTTGTGTTATACCTATAAGTCTTTGCACATCAAGCATTTCAGATCAAGATTACAAAGTTACCATTTTTGGTATATTTACACCATTTTTTCCTGATTGTGTATATTGATACCTTTTCCTCCTTTTTACATATGTTCACATATAATTAGGTCTTACAGTTTTAGTCTGTGATAAGTTTGTTTAATATGTACTAGGGATATGTTTGCTAAGCAGCTACGGTCCCTTTAAAACTAGGTGTTCACTTTTTTCTTTCTAATTATGCCGCAGCCAATTACATTGTTTTTAACTGTATATAAGCTTCTACAACATGAGATCACTTATGTCTATGAATAAGGCCTTACGGCCGAAACGCGTAGGACAGCTCTTCCACTGCTGTATTTTATGGTATATTTTATCTATAATTAAATAAAGGATTTGCTTTACACTTTATCATTGTGCTTTGAATGACTCACTGGTTTACAAGTTTCTGTTCATGGTAGTCCACCATACATGTTGGTAAAGAAGCTTATAAGTTCTTGTCAAACCAGGATGTCCTGATAATTTGCTGCCATGAGCCCAAAATAGCACAGGGGTGCGAAGGTTTGGAGGTACAAAGAAAATCTCAGGAGCTGCGGGGGCTTCATGAGGCTTTCTAAACTGGGCATGTTGCAGTCTTTGAAGTAGAGAGGTGTTCAGGTGAGCAACTACACAGGAGGGGGTATGATGTGTTCAATAGGAGGTTCAGATGAGTCACGATTACCCACATCGTAATTCCTCTCTGCAGGAGTAAAGCGTTTGGAAAAGAAGGCTACAGGATGCAACTTAGAGGTTAAAGGATCCCTTTGGGTTAAGACTGCTCCAGCTCCTATCTCGGAGGCATCAACCTCTAAAGTGAACTGCAGGTCAGGGTCAGGATGGCGGAGCACAGAAGCAGAACAAAATACCTTTTTCAGATGAGAGAAAGCATCCTCGGCTACAGGAGGCCAATTCTTACAGTTTCTGTTTTGTTTAATCAGCTCAGTGAGTGGAGCGACTATCTCGGAGAAGTTATTTATAAACGTGCGGTAATAATTGTTGAACCCCAAGAATCTCTGTAGTTCCTTTAATGAGGTGGGTTGCAGCCATCTCAGAACTGCAGTTAGTTTAGTAGGCTCCATGGCAAAACCTTCCTTCAAGATGACATAGCCAAGGAACTGGATCTGGACTTGATCAAACTCACATTTCTCCAGTCTGGCTACCAGAGAATTGTTCCTGAGGCGAAGAAGTACCTGTTTTACATGCTCATGATGCTCCTCAGGGGTGGAGGAGAATATAAGGATGTCATCCAGATAGACGATGACGATTAAGGAGTGCAATTAAGGAGGTCACGGATGACATTGTTGACAAATTCTTGGAAAACAGCAGGGGCATTGCACAGCCCAAAAGGCATTACAATGTATTCGTAATGCCCAGATCTTGTGTTGAAGGCAGTCTTCCATTCATGTCTTGGGAAGATAGGAATTAGATTGTACGCTCCACTTTGGTTCCAGCTTAGTGAAGGTGCAAGCATTTTGGAGTAAATTGTAAAGTTCAGTATTCAAAGGAATAGGATAGCGATTCTTGATAGTGATGTTGTTTAGGGCTCTGTAGTCAATATAGGGTCTGAGTCCACCATCCTTTTTACTGACAAAAAAGAAGCCAGCCCTGGCAGGAGAAGAGGAAGGGCGAATAAAACCTTTAGCTAGGTTCTCTTGGATATATTCCTCCATAGCCTTGGTTTCAGCTTTGGAAAGAGGATCAGTCCTTCCTTTAGGAAGTGGGCATCAGGAAAGAGGTCAATTTTGCAGTCATAAGGTCTCTGGGGTGGCAGTACATCAGCTGCTTTCTTTTCAAACACATCTGTAAACTCTGCATATACTGAGGGAAGGCTTGAAGGGGTCTGTAGGCTGGCTATGGGGATGTGGTGCAGTGGAGTAACCTTAACCAGGCAGGAGTGGAAGAAAGATGTAGCCCAGGAGGCCAACTATCCCTAAGTCCAGTCAAACTGTGGATTGTGTATACGAAGCCAAGAAGACAAAGGACAATTGTTTGTGCTGAAGAATGAATTACATTGCACTGCAGAAGAGGCAACCCTGCCTGACTCATGAAATGGTGGTATAGAAAATGTCCTGCTACGCTGAATCAATAAAGGCTTGAGAGTGGACAGAATTCTGAAGAAAGGTAAGAGTAACAGGTACCAGGTGTGTGATATTGAGATTATCAGTTGGTATGAACCATATCAACCTGTTGTTATGTGCACAATGGTAGAGTCAGGAAGTGCCTCTTGCATAGTGTGTGTGTGTATAGCATTCTTAATAAAGTTTACAGTTATGAAGACCTGTGCTTGATCTCCTTATATAAACTAAGATAAAACATGGTGTCAGAATAAGGAGTTCCCTGCTTCCATCTGAACTAACAAGCAAGGACTCTGAGGAATCCATTAGAAATCTTTGCAGCAAATTGAAAGTGTGAGAGTCAAGGCTCTGGCAGAGTGACTACAGCTTCTTCTCATGAACTGAGTAAGTGCATCATAACTTGTACAATTGACTGATTCTAACAGCACTACAGACTTTTATATTAATACTGCATAATTCAGAACATTAAGATGGAAAAGTTAAATCCTCCACCAGAATTGAAAATGACTGGTAATATGGAAGATGCATGGCAGAGGTTTAAGCAAAGATTCCAGCTATATGTTAGAGCTATAGGAGCTCAGGAGCAAGATGATTAACAAAAGATTGTACTTTTTCTGACTGTAGCAGGATCAGCAGCAATAGATGTATACAACACCTTCACATTTACAGATGAAAAAAGGGATGTTTATCAGGTTGTTCTAGACAAATTTGAACAGTACTGTGTACGTAGACGCAATGAAACCTATGAAAGGTATCTTTTCAGATGTAGAATGCAGAATGAAACAGAGACTATTGAGGAGTATGTAACAGACTTAAAACTGAAGAGTAGATCATGTAATTATGGAGCAATGTGTAACTCATTAATCAGAGACCAGTTAGTCATGGGCAGCATAAATATAAGGGTTAAAGAACGCTTGCTCAGAGAGAAAGATTTAACACTGGAAAAGGCAGTAGAAATTTGTCAAAGTTCAGAGGCAGCACAGGAACAAGTGCGCACACTCTGCCACAGTACAGCAGCAACACCAGTAATGTCAGTTACAGTGGGGAAAAACAAAGTGCATCCACATTATGAAAATAAAATGAAAGGAAAAAGTTTTATCACACAAACAGCAAATTCTCAGCCTGAATCAGACTGGCTATGTACCAGATGTGGAAAGCAGCATGGCATAAGACAATGTCAGGCTTATGGGCAAATCTGCAGAAAATGTGGAAAAAGGAATCACTTTCAAAAGATGTGTAAAGCTAAAAAACGGTTCACATTGTTGACCAGTCAGAAAGTGAGGAATCAGAAGAATTCTTTATTGGAATACTTGACTTAACCAAAGCTACAGATAAGGAGTGGGTCATTGAAGCTATTACAAATTGCACTAATATTGCTTACAAAGTAGATACAGGTGCACAAGCTAATTTGATGCCTGAGAGCAAGTATCACCAATTGAAGAACAAACCAGAACTTCTGAAAAGCTCAGTTAAACTTAAGACATATAATGGGGATTTTATCCCAGTGCTTGGCAAGTGCAGTGTGTTCCTGGAATATGGAAATCAAACGCATAAAATGAACATTCTGGTAGTTCCAGGAAACAAACCAGCTCTACTGGGTCTTTAAATGTGTGAAACTTTAGGACTGATTAAAAGGGTAAATGCCATTGATGGAACTAATAAAGAAGAGGACATAGAACATTTATTAACAGACTATGCTGCAGTATTTGAAGGAATAGGATGTCTTGCAATGCAACTTAAATTCCAACTAAAAGAAGGTTCTCGTCCAGTAGTGCATGCCATGCGAAATGTTCCAGTTGCTCTAAGGGATCGTCTTAAACGGGAACTTGCCAGGATGGAGGATAAAGGTATTATAAAGAAAATCAAGACACCTACTGAATGGGTTCATTCTATGGTGTTGGTGGAAAAACCGGATGGGGGTCTCAGAATCTGTATTGATCCCAAGGAACTGAATAAAAGCATCTTAAGAGAACACTTCCATTTACCAACAAAACCAGAATTGCTTGGGGAGCTAAGTGGAGCAACTGTATTCAGTAAACTGGATGCATCCTCAGGATTTTGGCAAATTCCACTGGAGGAGGAAAGCATGAAACTCTGCACTTTTAATACTCCTTATGGGAGGTACTGTTACAAACGATTGCCTTTCGGCTTGTGTTCAGCACCAGAAGTGTTTCATAGTACCATGCAGCAACTTCTTGAACGAATACCAGGCACAACCGTATTCATTGATGATATTCTGATCTGGGGTAAAACCAAGCAAGAACATGATGAAAGGCTAAAGATGGTCTTAGATATTGCTAAGGAGAAGAATTTGAAGTTCAATAAGACAAACTGTCAATTCATAAAAACTTCAATTCAATATTTGAAAGAACAACTCATGGGAGGTGGTGTTTTACCAGACATGAAAAAGATTAAGGCAATTACAGAAATGCCACAGCCAGAAAATAAGCAAGATATACAACGCTTACTAGGAATGGTGAATTACCTTGGCAAGTTCATACCTATTTTACCAGACAAAACTGTACTAATGCGACAACTACTCAGAAAAAAACTATGCCTGGGAATGGTCAGAGAATCACCAGAAATAAGTTGGTGATAGCGGATGCTCTGTCACAAGCTTACTTACCATTTAACAATGAGGACTTACAGTTGCAGAAAGAGGTGACTGTTCACGTCAATCTGATCTTGAAGACAGCCCCGTTTAGTCATGCAATGTGGGCAGCAATAGAACAGGCTACAGAAACAGATGCTCTTTTAAGTCAAGTGAAGAAAGCAGTTTCTAGTGGCAAATCTAAGACACTAATGCCATCACTGTATAGACCATACATTTCTGAAATTTCTTTGATAAAAGGGGTACTTTTGAAAGGACAAAAGATAATTGTACCAGCGAGTTTGCAAAGTCAAATACTGAAAAGACTACATGAAGGTCATTCAGGTATTGAAAAGACAAAAAGACGAGCTAGAGACATTTTGTACTGGCCAAATATGAATGAAAACATTGAGACAATGATCACTCAATGCCAGACTTGCCAAAAATTCAGACCTCAGTTACCTAAAGAGCCTATACTGGATACGGCACCCTGGGAAAAGTTAGGAATGGACTTGTTTGTTTTAAAAAATAAGCATTAGATCTTAGTAATGGATTACTTCTCTAATTACCAGAGATAGCATTATTGGAAGATGAGTCAGCATGTACAGTGATCAAAAAAGTAAAAGCAATTTTGGCGAGACATGGCATTCCAAGAGTAATAATATCAGACAATGGTCCTCAATTCAATTGTAGAGAGTTTAGGGTTTTTGCCAGTACCAATGAATTTGAACATCGAACATCCAGCCTGGGATATCCACAAGCAAATGGATTAGCAGAAGCTGGAGTAAAAATAGTGAAAAACATACTTCGTAAAACAATAGATGCAGACGAGGATCCATGTCTGGCTCTTCTTAGCTATAGAGCTACTCCTTTAAAATGTGGGAAGTCACCGGCAGAATTATTGTTTGGCAGACAGCTGGTCACACAAGGACCAGTTGTGAAACCTTGGAAAAGGTTCCCACAAAAACATGTAATAGAAACCAAATTGAAACTCAGAGAAAAAAGGAATCAATACTATTCCCGAGCTGCAAAGCCTTTGGAGAATCTTCAGGTACAAACTCCTGTGCGAGTACAAGGTTCAAACAGCTGGAATACTGAAGGGACAGTTATCCAGCAATATTCTCCAAGATCGTATGTAGTTCAAACCAATGATGGGCAATGTTTACGTAGGAATCGTAGACATTTGATGGCTATTCCATCAGTTCACAACAATTCGGCAGTGAAGGAAACCTGTGAGGATACATTGAACACTTCATTGCAGCTGGAGAATGAAGATGCCAGAGAAACTTTGCAAAGCTTGACTGACTTGCCTGCCAGTGATGCAATGCAAACAAGGTCAGGTCGATATATCAAAAAACCTAATCGTCTAATTGAACAATGTTAAAAGGGACTGAAGTTTTTTCACATAGACTACAGTTAAAAAAAATGTACTTTAAGTTTTCTGTTGTTTAAAAAGAAAAGAAAAAGTGAAATGTGTGATATTGAGATTATCAGTTGGTATGAACCATATCAACCTGTTGTTATGTGCACAATGGTAGAGTCAGAAAGTGCCTCTTGCACAGTGTGTGTGTGTATTCCATTCTTAATAAAGTTTACAGTTATGAAGACCTGTGCTTGATCTCCTTATATAAACTAAGATAAAACACCAGGATTCGAGAAGCCTCTCCTAAAGGCTGCCTTAAGAGCACTGCCATCCCAACTGGTCTCAAGTGCCAAGGTGCGAAACTCAATGGTGTATTGTGCCACAGTTCTATTGCTCTGGCAGAGATCAAAGAGAGAGTACTCTGCAGCAGAAGTGCTGCCAGAGGTCCCAAACACAGAAGATATTGCAGAAATGAAGGCATCAGCATCATTCAAGAGTTGAGCACTCTGTTGCAAAAGGGGAAAGACCCAGGCTAGGGCCTTGTCTTTCAATAAAGAAATTATAAAAGTGAGCTTTGACTGATGAGACTGAAAGGTGTGAGGATCATTGCAAAAGTGCAGCCTGCACTGGTTGAGAAAACCCCTATTATCAGTAGTAACATCATACTTGTCAGGCAATGGTGTCCGGGGTATACTTCCAGAAGCAGGGGATGAAGTTGCAGCACTAGCAGCTGGGACTGGCTGTGTTACAAAAGAAGTAGCATTCTTCTCTGCAACCAGTGAGGAGAGCATAGCGGATATAGCCTCTAGTTTAGAATCCACATTCTGCAAATGTATGGCCTGGGTTCCCAGCATCTGTCCCTGAAGAGTGACTGCTCTTGCTACCTCATTTGGGTCCATGGCCCAAGTATAATGTAATGCTTGTGGGATATTTCTCTATCAGACCAAACTTGGCCAGTAGTATTCTTATCCCGGCGTCAAGTGGAAGGATAGGAAATATCCCAGAACAGAGTGCGTTTATGAAATGAGGTAAGCAGTACTCACGGTAGATAGGGAAGTCCTTCACGGCAATAAGATGAAGGCAGAGAATGGTCAAGACAGGCAGAATCCAGCAACAGGAAGGCAATACAGCAGAATAACAGTTCAGGGGTAAACTAATAGAATGTCCAGGAATAGGCGGGTGTCAGCAACAAAGGAAATCCAGCAGTATAACAGTTTGGGGTAAACCAATAGAATGGTCAGATAGGCAGAGTTCAGCAATGATAAGGCAATCCAGCAATACAAGGGTTAAGCAAGCGGAGTGGTCAGACAGGCAGAGTTCAGCAATGATATGGCAATCCAGCAGTACAAGGGTTAAGCAAGCAGAATGGTCAGACAGGCAGAGTTCAGTAACAATATAGCAATCCAACAGTACAAGGGTTAAGCAAGCAGAGTGGTCAGACAGCCAGAGTTCAGTAACAATATGACAATCCAGCAATATAAGTAATACAGCACCCAGGAGCACACACAGTAACACCTATACTTGGGCAGTGAGATGAAGTGAAGGAGGTACTTACATAGACGCATGTTCGTGACAAGGAGACCTCCCAAGTGTATGTGGAAGCGGCATCAGGAAAAAGAGACAGCGTATGGCGAAGACGTCATCGCCGCACGTTTACAACCACCGCTGGATCTATGGCAATGGCCATAGCAAGGAGTCACCATTGCCACATCTATGGAAACAGCCATACACCTAGATTACAAGTTGTACCTTACGGTTTTAAAGCTGAAAAATGTAAATTTCAGCATAAAAACAGTAACGCAGCCATAACGAGTCGTGTCAGTATAGCTATACCGCAAGCGTTTCAGCCTGTAACGCATCGTCAGTCCTGCACTCAACAAAATGACGATTTTGCGTGGGATTTCCATAGTGCTGGTATTACAGGTTGTGCGGTGAGGCTAAAATGCTTGCGTTACAGCCTATACCGACAAGATCCATACCGGCATCTGAGAGCAGTAGTTATGAGTTTTGCACCACAAAATTCTTTCACAAAACTCATAACTAAAGTGTTACAAAGTACACTAACACCCATAAACTACCTATTAACCCTGAAACCAAGGCCCTCCTGCATTGCAAACACTATTTAAAACTTATTAACCCCTAATCTGCCGCCCGCCCACATCCTCGCCACTATAATAAAGTTATTAACCCCTATTCCTCCGTTCCCCGACACCGCCGCCACTAACTAAACCTATTAACCCCTAAACCGCCAGCCCCCCACATCACCACTAATAAATAAACCTATTAACCCCTATACTGTCAGCCCCCCCCACATTGCCACTAATAAATTAAACGATTAACCCCTAAAGCTATCACACCCTAACTTTAAATTAAAATTACAATATCCCTATCTTAAAATAAATAAAAACTTATCTGTGAAATTAAAAAAACCTAAGTTTAAACTAACAATTAACCTAACATAACTATTTTGCTAAATTTAAAATAACTACCAATTAAAAAAACTAAATTACACATTAAAAAAACCTAACACTACTAAAACAATTTAAGTCTAAAATGACAAAAAAAATTAAAATACTAAATTATGAAAAATAACAAACACTAAATTACGAAAAATCACAACTGAAAATATCAAAAATAAAAACAATTACATCTAATCTAATAGCTATAAAAATAAAAAATCCCCCCCCAAAAAATACCCTAGCCTACAATAAACTACCAATAGCCCTTAAAAGGGCCTTTTGTAGGGCATTGCCCTAAAGAAATCAACTCTTTTACCTGTAAAAAAATACAAAGACCCCCCCAGCAGTAAAACGCACCACCCAACCAACTACCCAAAATAAAACACCTAACTCTAACAAAAACCTAAGCTACTCATTGCCCTTAAAGGGCATTTGTATGGGGTTCTCCCTTAAAAGGGCATTCCGCTCTTTTACATTGCTGTGAAAAGGGCATTCAGCTCTTTTACCTAAAGCCCAAACCCTAATCTAAAAAAAAACCCACTCAAAAAGATTTAAAAAAAACTAACACTAACCCCAGAAGATCCACTCACAGTTTCTGAAGTCCAGACATCCAGACGGCGAAGTCTTCATCCATCCAGGCGGCATCTTCTTCCTTCATCCAGGCGGCATCTTCTATCTTCATCCAGGGGGCGTCTTCTATCATCATCCCGATGGCGCGGAGCGGGTCCATCCTTGAAGACATCTGGCGCGGAGCTTCCTCTTCATACGGTCACCGCCGTACACTGGATCTTCAATGCAAGGGAGGCTTTTCAAAATGGCGTCCCTTGCATTCCTATTGGCTGATTTGATTTTTGAAATTCAAATCAGCCAATAGGATGAGAGCTACTAAAATCCTATTGGCTGTTCAAATCAGCCAATAGGATGAGAGCTAATGACATTCTATTGGCTATTCAAATCAGCTAATAGAATTTTAGTAGCTCATCCTATTGGCTGATTTGAACAGCCATTAGGATTTCAGTAGCTATCATCCTATTGGCTGGTTTGAATTTCAAAAATCAAATCAGCCAATAGGAATGCAAGGGACGCCATTTTGAAAAGGCTCCCTTGCATTGAAGATCCAGTGTATGGCGGTGACCGTATGAAGAGGATGCTCCACGCCGGATGTGTTCAAGGATGGACCCACTCCACCGGGATGAATATAGAAGACTCTGCCGGGATGAAGATAGAAGATGCTGCCTGGATGAAAATAGAACGTGCCGCCGGGATCGATGAAGACCTCGCCACCTGGATTAAGAATTCTGGCTGACTGGATGTCCGGACTTCAGAAACTGTAAGTGGATCTTCGGGGGTTAGTGTTAGTTTTTTAAATCTTTTTTGGTGTTTTTTTTTTAGATTAGGGTTTGAGCTTTATGTAAAAGAGCTCAATGCCCTTTTCAGGGCAATGTAAAAGAGCTGAATGCCCTTTTAAGGGCAATGCCCATACAAATGCCCTTTTCAGGGCAATGGGTATCTTAGGATTTTGTTAGAGTTAAGTTTTTTGTTTTGGGGGGTTGGTTGGGTGGTGGGTTTTACTGTTGGGGGGTCTTTGTATTTTTTTTCCAGGTAAAAGAGCTGATTTCTTTAGGGCAATGCCCTACAAAAGGCCCTTTTAAGGGCTATTGGTAGTTTATTGTAGGCTAGGGTTTTTTTTATTGGGGGGGGCTTTTTTTTTATTTTTATATGGCTATTAGATTAGGTGTAATTGTTTTTATTTTTGATCATTTTGTTATTTTTCGTAATTTAGTGTTTGTTATTTTCATAATTTAGCATTTTTTTTGTAATTTTAGACTTAAATTGTTTTAGTAGTGTTAGATTTTTTTAAATGTGTAATTTAGTTTTTTTAATTGCTAGTTATTTTAATTTTAGTATAATAGTTTAGTATAAAAGTTATGTTAGGTTAATTGTTAGTTTAAACTTAGTTTTTTTTTAATTTCACAGGTAAGTTTTTATTGATTTTAAGATAGGGATATTGTAATTTTAATTTAAAGTTAGGGGGTTGTTAGGTTTAGGGGTTAATAGTTTAATTTAGTTTTTTGTGATGTGGAGACTGGTGGTTTAGGGGTTAATAGGTTTATTTAGTGGTGGTGATGTGGGAGGCCAGAGATTTAGGGGTTAATAACTTTATTTAGTGGCGACGACATCGGGGAGCGGCGGAATATGGGTTAATAGCTTTATTATAGTGGTGGCGATGTCGGGAGCAGCAGATTAGGGGTGTTTGTATTTTCTTTTTCCCCATAGACATCAATGGGGCTGCGTTATGGAGCTTTGGTTTCCGCGATCGCAGGTGTTAGGCTTTTTTTTGCCGGCTCTCCCCATTAATGTCTATGGGGAAAGGGTGTATGAGCACGTCAAAGCAGCCCTTGGATTTTGTGCGGTATGGAGCTTATTGCCACCATATCGCATCGCACAAGGAGGCTTTTCAGAAACTTGTAATGGCAGCGCTTTGGAGGGTGAAATAACGCAACTTTTGTTGCGTTCGTTTTGCACTCTCTATAGCGCAAAACTCGTAATCTAGGTGATAGTGAGCAGCGGTGCATCTGTCGTGTGACAATAACATAGCAGACATGGAAGCTATCCAAATGCAGGTCATCTGACGCGTTTTGCTCCCCCTAGACCCGCTTAGTCAGATGACCTGCATTTGGATAGCTTCCATGTATGCTATGTTTTTAAGAATGAAATAAAAGGTGATTTTATCATACTTGTGCCCCTTGCAGTGCCATACTTGAACTGTGTTACTTTTATTCCATCTTTCTCTTGTATGTTTCTTCTGGAAGATTTTCACCCTCTTTCTTTTGTCCAAACCACAGGCTGCCCCTCTCTCGCCAAAGCAAGCTCTCTTTGCTACATACTGTTCCTCTTTCTTTAATCACACGATAACTCTTTCTCCAGGAGGTTTTCTCTCTCGCTTTCACTGCCTCTGAAGGGTGTCTTTTTGTTACTCGCTAGATTTCTTTTTTCTGCCTTGGGCAGGTTGTCTGCTCTTTCTCCTTAGCAAACTCACTACATCTCTCTCCATTATAGTCCTTTTCCCCAAGGAATCCGTGTGTCTCTTTCTCTCTCCCCTACAGACAACCTTTATCTTACTTCCCTACAGGGTGTTTCTCTCTCCTCTGTAGGTAGTGTCTTTTTTTCTTTGCACTTCATGATATCTCTTTCTTTCTTCTTAAAATTACTTGCCTTTTCATTTTCTTATATAGGGCTAGATTACAAGTGAATAGCAAAAATATGGTGCTATTGTGCATTAATATCGCTCAAGCTCAATCAATAGCAATATTGTAATACCATCCATTGTAATACCAGATTGTTTATTATTATTTGTGCAAGGTCACACAATAACACACCCTGTGCTATTGATTGCTCTCCATTTGTAATCTAGCCTGTAATCTATTCATGTGTGTAGAATCTAATTCAAATAAATGAATATCTAATATAATTATGTTTCCTATGGCATTTATAATAAATATGTACAAAAATGAAATAATAAATAAACATTAAATAGTAATCAATATATGAAAGAATAAATTAAATGAAAAATGAATAATACTATAGTGAAAAATGTAGAGATGTTATAGAGTAATTGTATGGTAATATGACCCTTCGGTACATGTTAAATGTTGAGCGTTTCGTTTTGATTTCCTGTTTTTTTATACATATTTTATATAATACTTAGTTATTAATCCCATATAATATATATAGTTTTTTCTTCAGCTAAATTATTATGTAAAGAGTAATTATGAGAGGAATAATGTTCCAAAAAAAGAAAGAAAAGCATTTAAATTATCTTAGTGGTAGGCATAAAGTACTCACAAGAAGTTAAATAAGTCAAAGGGGAATGATCCTAAACAGATTTTGCTGTTTTTTTATTTAAGCCATGTTTTAAATTTTAAATTCAACATAAAATTTAACTGAAACAATGAATTCACTATAATGTTGTCTTTTTATACATCAAAGGTAAGACACTATATTGAATATAGTGCAGTTTTGAGCAACAGTTTTCAACAGAACGTTATAGAACTAAGAAAAGTACAAATGGTGGTGATAAAATTGACAAAGGAAAAGAAAGATTTGAGTTAAAAAAGGAAAAACTAGAAAACAATGGAAAAAGAGGCATCTTAGAGGGGACATCTATACAAATATATACAAATACAAACACTAACCTGTTAATCAATAATGTACCTTGGACAAGAGGTCATCCATTGAGACTTGTGGGACTGAAATTCTAACTACAACAGTGTAAAGAGTTCTTTACAGTAAAAACAATGAGGCTATTAAAATATCTACCTAATGAGGCTGTTTCAGAAAGAAATACAATGGATGTTTTTTTTTAAGTCTGGATGCTTTTTTGGTTAAGCAGGATATGTAGTGCGGATTGCACATTGTACATTCTAATGTTCTTTGCATAGAAAAAAATAATTTTATTATATATAATCATATATATATGAGATCAGGTTCCTCTAAATTTTATGGCCTCTATTTAACAAGGTCTGGCGGATCTGATCCGACAGTGCGGATCAGGTCTGCCAGACCTCGCTGAATACGGAGAGCAATACACTCTCCGTATTCAGCATTGCACCAGCAGCTCTTGTGAGCTGCTGGTGCAACGCTGCCCCCTACAGGCCGCCAGCAGGGGGGTGTCAATCAACACTCGATCGGGTTGAATTGCGGCGATGTCTTTCAGCCTGCTCAGGCTCGCCAGAAACACGGGACATCAAGCTCCATTCGGAGCTTGATAGATAGGCCCCACTATCTCTACCTATATATCTATCGGAATAGATATATAGGTATATATAGAAATATTTATTTAAAATAAAAATAAAATGTAAAAATAAAATGTTCCTGTATGTGAATAACATTGGAATGTTAAATATTTACAGTACATACACAGTAAACCACATGATTAAATATTATAGAATTATTATTTAGACACACACACACACATATATATATAAATAGCCCTTTGCAGTCAAATACATGGACATATTCCATATACCTTTGAACCCTTATAAAAAAAATCTTAATATTTATATGACTTATTTTTATCATGTTTATATGAGTTTAACAGTTTATTTTAATGTATTATGTTGTGTTTGTTGAAACTTTTATTTTATCCCTGAACCTTTACGCAAGTTCTCCTGTCGTGCTAACCCTACACACGTTACATTTATTTGAATGAACAAATTAATGCGCCCACAATATTCCAATATGGCTAGTAACATAGTAACATAGTAGATGAGGTTGAAAAAAGACCGAAGTCCATTGAGATCAACCTATACTAATCCAATATACTAACAATAAAAAGCTTAAATTAATCCCACTAAAAGGTAACCCATTTAAAGGGACAGTCTAGTCCAAAATAAACTTTCATGATTCAGATAGTGCATGTCATTTTAAACAATTTTCCAATTTACTTTTATCACCAATTTTGCTTTGTTCTCTTGGTATTCTTAGTTAAAAGCTTAACCTAGGAGGTTCATATGCTAATTTCTTAGACCTTGAAGGCCACCTCTTTTCAGAATGCATTTTAACAGTTTTTCACCACTAGAGGGTGTTAGTTCATGTGTTTCATATAGATAACACTGTGCTCATGCACGTGAAGTTACCTGGGAGCCAGCACTAATTGGCTAAACTGCAAGTCTGTCAAAAAAACTGAAATAAAGGAGCAGTTTGCAGAGGCTTAGAAACAAGATAATCACAGAGGTAAAAAGTATATAAATATAACTGTGTTGGTTATGCAAAACTGGGGAATGGGTAATAAAGGGATTATCTATCTTTTAAAACAATAAAAATTCTGGCGTAGACTGTCCTTTTAATACAAGCAATCATATCCATGAATTTTGTTTCTAGCCAGAAATGTATCTATCTCCTTTGGGAATGAGTTTCACAATTTAATTGCTCTTGCAGTGAAAAATTGTTTCCGTTGCAGGAGATTAAATCACCTTTACTCCAAGCTTAAATTATGACCTCTTGTCACAAACAATTTTCTTGGAATAAACAGAGCTTCTGCCATCTCTGTATATGGGCCTTGAATATATTTATATAAAGTAATTATGTCATCTCTCAAGTGCCCTTTTTCTAGAGAAAACAGACCCAGTTTGGCTAGCCTCTCCTCATTGCTTAAATTCTCTTTTCCCCTTATTAGCTTTGTGGCCCTTCTCTGAACCTGATTGGTGAAATAATATGAGAGTGCACAAGGCTCATCCCCTAAGCTGTCCTAGGACAGACATACTAATATGCTGCTTAGAAATCCTTTTTAAAGCTAAACTGCATCACTTTCAAGTGTTTAAACATTTGGGTATTATGGCCCTTTAAGAGAAAATATTCTTTTTATTAAAAAAATACTGGAAATGGCTAAAAAATTGCATATATATATATATATATATATATATATATACTCTCTCTCTCTCTATATATATATATATATATATATATATATATATATATATATATATATATATATATATATATATATATACATACAGTATATGAAAAATAGAAGTCCCAGCACTGTTTCATCAAGGTTAATCCTTTATTGAGGTTTAAAAGCAAGACAGCAACATTTCGGGCCTACATAGCCCTTACTCATGCTGTGGTATACAGGTAACATCCTCTTATTTATAGCACCTGTGCATAGGTAAATTAGATTAGATTAATTTATTGTCATTGTACAGAGTAAAAAAACAGAGACAACGAAATTGTAGCTGAATATCTAACCTATCCATAACACAAGGTAGTACTATAATGGTAGATCTGGCAAAGGACAGTAAAAATCAAGTGACTTGTGCAAAAAAATTTCCATACCACAAAAGTATGTAAGGTGCAATATGCAAGGGAAAATGATTTCCATGCTAGAAAAAGTATATAAAGTACAATACAAAAATAAGCCCACTGCAACTAAATAAAGTTATTAACCCCTAAACCCCTGGCCTCCCACATCACTAGCACTTACTAGACCTATTAACCCCTAAACCGGCAGCGGCTTCGATGAGGACTTCTCCCGGCTTCGTTGAGGATGGATGTCGGCTCTTCAAAACTGTAAGTGGATCTTCAGGGGTTAGTGTTAGGTTTTTTTAAGGGTTTATTGGGTGGGATTTAATTTTAGATTAGGGTTTGGGCAGCAATAGAGCTAAATGCCCTTTTAAGGGCAATGCCCATCCAAATGCCCTTTTCAGGGCAATGGGGAGCTTAGTTTTTTTTAGTTAGGTTTTTATTTGAGGGGGTTGGTTGTGTGGGTGGTGGGGGTTCACTGTTGGGGGGGTATTTGTATTTTTTATTTACAGGTAAAAGAGCTGATTTCTTTGGGGTAATGCCCCGCAAAAGGCCCTTTTAAGGGATTTTAGTATAATAGTTAGGGTAGGTTAATTATTAGTTTAATATAGTTTAATGTAATTTAGTATAATAGTTAGGGTAGGTTAATTAGTAGTTTAATATAGTTTAATTTAAATCTAAAGGTAAGTTTAAATTTATTATAAGATAGGGATGAGTTAATATTTAATGTAAAGTTAGCAGGTTGTTAGGTTTAGGGGTTAATAGGTTAATTTAGTTTATGGCAATGTGGGGGGCTAGCGGTTTAGGAGTTAATAGGTTTAGTAAGGGCTAGTGATGTGGGAGGCCAGGGTTTTAGGGGTTAATACATGTATTTAGTTGCAGTGGGCTCCGGGAGCAGTGGGATAGGGGTTAATAACTTTATGTAGGTGGTGGCGGGGTCCAGGAGCGGCGGAATAGGAGTTAATAAATTTATGTAGGTGGCGGTTGTGTAGGGGGCGGCAGATTAGGGGTTAATAAGTATAATGTAGGTGGCTGCGGTGTCGGGTGGCAGATTAGGGGTTAATAACATAATGTAGGTGGCGGCAGTGTAGGGGGCGGAAGATTAGGGGTGTTTAGACTCGGGGTACATGTTAGGGTGTTAGGTGTAAACATAACTTTTATTCTCCCATAGGAATCAATGGGATATCTGGCAGCATTGAACATGAGCTTTCGCTGTTTTCAGACTCCCATTGAATCCTATGGCATTGAAAACCAGGTACGCTGGGCCGGAATAGTGGCGAGCGTACCTGGTAGACATTTGTTAACTAGCAAAAGTAGTCAGATAGTGCCGAATTTGCATTCAGAACATCTGTAATGACGTAAGCATCGATCTGTGTCGGACTGAGACCGGCGGATCGTATGTTACGTCACAGATTTAAACTTTTGCCGGTCTGTAGGCTTTGATAAATAAGGGGAATCCGGCTCTCCACAATTACGCTGAGGAATTCCAGCGTATTTGCGGTTGACGGCTTGATAAGTAGGCCTCTATGTGTAAATTTACACTGTATAATGTAAAATAAATCATGTCAGAATAAAGTGAAGTGAATATACTATAAGTGATATAGACCATAGACAGAATAAACTATTGAACCAAACAACCATTAATTCAGCACTAACTCTATCGCTAAATAAAAAGTCCATTAATAAAGGATTAAAAGATAAAAAAAAGTCTGGTCATAGAAAGAATTAAAAAATTATTATTTAACAAAGTAATGTCTCTAGGAAAAAAACTATTGTGGTTGATTTGCCATTCAAGCTCCTATATCGCCTCCCAGATGGTAGTAGGGCAAAAATACTATTACTGGCATGAAATGGATCTTGAATAATATGATAAGCCTTTTGTAGACAACGTCTTCTTTGAAGATCTTCAATAAGAGGTAGTTGAACACTTTACGATCAGTATTAGTACAGTTTCCATACCATACAGTAATGCAATTTGTAAGAATACTCTCAATAGTGCAGCGGTAAAAGTTAACCAGGATCTGGGTAGATAAATTAACTTTTTCCAGTGATCTTAGAAAATAGAGATGTTGTTGAGCCTTCTTCACTAAAATCGAGGTGTTCAAAGACCAAGACAAATCTTCAGATATATGTGTGCCCAAAAATGTAAAACTTGACACATGTTCGACCATTATATAAATGGCAAATGCAAACAGCGTTTGGATTTTCTGTAATCAATGATGATTTCTTTAGTCTAGCGCTGCGGAATCTGTTGGCGCTCTACAAATAACCGATAATAATAGTCTTTTTGATATTGAGATCCAAGTTATTCTCAGCACACCATGTAGCCAGGTGCATAATTTTCTCTCTGTAAGATGGCTCGTCGTTGTTACTGATCTGGCCTAACACAGTAGTGTCATCAGCATACTTGATGATGTTATTAGACACATACTTTAAATTAACCCTTCAATTGGCAAGGAAGCCTTCTTTTTTACATTATACTGCCATCTAGTGGCAATGGTGATTAACATATTACATACTTTTTATATACCTGTTAGATTGCAATTTATATTAAAAACAAGTATACATAATATTAAGTAGAAGATATCATCTTATTATACAGTATGCAAATATAGGCCTAGATTTAGAGTTTGGCGTTAGCCGTGAAAACCAGCGTTAGAGGCTCCTAACGCTGGTTTTAGGCTACCGCCGGTATTTGGAGTCACTCAAAATAGGGTCTAACGCTCACTTTTCAGCCGCGACTTTTCCATACCGTAGATCCCCTTACGTAAATTGCGTATCCTATCTTTTCAATGGGATTTCTCTAACTCCGGTATTTAGAGTCGTTTCTGAAGTGAGCGTTAGACATCTAACGACAAAACTCCAGCCGCAGGAAAAAAGTCAGTAGTTAAGAGCTTTCTGGGCTAACGCCGGTTTCTAAAGCTCTTAACTACTGTGCCCTAAAGTACACTAACACCCATAAACTACCTATGTACCCCTAAACCGAGGTCCCCCCACATCGCCGACACTCGGAAAAAATTTTTTAACCCCTAATCTGCCGACCGCCACCTACGTTATACTTATGTACCCCTAATCTGCTGCCCCTAACACCGCCGACCCCTATATTAAATTTATTAACCCCTAATCTGCCCCCCACAACGTCGCCTCCACCTGCCTACACTTATTAACCCCTAATCTGCCGACCGGACCTGAGCGCTACTATAATAAAGTTATTAACCCCTAATCCGCCTCACTAACCCTATAATAAATAGTATTAACCCCTAATCTGCCCTCCCTAACATTGCCGACACCTAACTTCAATTATTAACCCCTAATCTGCCGACCGAATCTCGCCGCTATTCTAATAAATGTATTAACCCCTAAAGCTAAGTCTAACCCTAACACTAACACCCCCCTAAATTAAATATAATTTACATTTAACGAAATTAATTAACTCTTATTAAATAAATTATTCCTATTTAAAGCTAAATACTTACCTGTAAAATAAATCCTAATATAGCTACAATATAAATTATAATTATATTAGAGCTATTTTAGGATTTATATTTATTTTACAGGTAACTTTGTATTTATTTTAACCAAGTACAATAGCTATTAAATAGTTAAGAACTATTTAATAGCTAAAATAGTTAAAATAATTACAAATTTACCTGTAAAAGAAATCCTAACCTAAGTTACAAAGAAACCTAACACTAGACTATCAATAAATTAATTAAATAAAGTACCTACAATTACCTACAATTAACCTAACACTACACTATCAATAAATTAATTAAATACAATTGCTACAAATAAATACAATTAAATAAACTACCTAAAGTACAAAAAATAAAAAAGAACTAAGTTACAAAAAATAAAAAAATATTTACAAACATAAGAAAAATATTACAACAATTTTAAACTAATTACACCTACTCTAAGCCCCCTAATAAAATAACAAAGCCCCCCAAAATAAAAAAATGCCCTACCCTATTCTAAATTACTAAAGTTCAAAGCTCTTTTACCTTACCAGCCCTGAACAGGGCCCTTTGCGGGGCATGCCCCAAGAAATTCAGCTCTTTTGCCTGTAAAAAAAAACATACAATACCCCCCAATACCCCTCAGCCAATCAGAATCAAGTTCAATCCGATTGGCTGATCCAATCAGCCAATCAGATTAAGCTCGCATTCTATTGGCTGATCGGAACAGCCAATAGAATGCGAGCTCAATCTGATTGGCTGATTGGATCAGCCAATCGGATTGAACTTGATTCTGATTGGCTGATTCCATCAGCCAATCAGAATATTCCTACCTTAATTCCGATTGGCTGATAGAATCCTATCAGCCAATCGGAATTCGAGGGACGCCATCTTGGATGACGTCATTTAAAGGAACGGTCATTCGTCGTTCAGTCGTCGGCCAGGATGGATGTTCCGCGGTGGAGGTCTTCAGGATGCTGCCGCTTCGCTCCGGATGGATGCCGCTTGGATGAAGACTTCAATCGGATGGAAGACCTCTTCTGGCCCGCTTGGATGAAGACTTCAGCCGGATCATGGACCTCTTCAGCCCCCCGCTTGGGCTTGGATCAGGACATCGGAGGAGCTCTTCTGGACCGATCGGTGAACCTGGTATGGTGAAGACAAGGTAGGATGATCTTCAGGGGCTTAGTGTTAGGTTTATTTAAGGGGGGTTTGGGTTAGATTAGGGGTATGTGGGTGGTGGGTTGTAATGTTGGGGGGGTATTGTATGTTTTTTTTTACAGGCAAAAGAGCTGTATTTCTTGGGGCATGCCCCGCAAAGGGCCCTGTTCAGGTCTGGTAAGGTAAAAGAGCTTTAAATTTTAGTAATTTAGAATAGGGTAGGGCATTTTTTTATTTTGGGTGTCTTTGTTATTTTATTAGGGGGCTTAGAGTAGGTGTAATTAGTTTAAAATTGTTGTAATATTTTTCTTATGTTTGTAAATATTTTTTTATTTTTTGTAACTTAGTTCTTTTTTATTTTTTGTACTTTAGGTAGTTTATTTAATTGTATTTATTTGTAGCAATTGTATTTAATTAATTTATTGATAGTGTAGTGTTAGGTTAATTGTAGGTAATTGTAGGTAGTTTATTTAATTAATTTATTGATAGTCTAGTGTTAGGTTTATTTGTAACTTAGGTTAGGATTTCTTTTACAGGTAAATTTGTAATTATTTTAACTATTTTAGCTATTAAATAGTTCTTAACTATTTAATAGCTATTGTACCTGGTTAAAATAAATACAAAGTTACCTGTAAAATAAATATAAATCCTAAAATAGCTCTAATATAATTATAATTTATATTGTAGCTATATTAGGATTTATTTTGCAGGTAAGTATTTAGCTTTAAATAGGAATAATTTATTTAATAAGAGTTAATTAATTTCGTTAGATGTAAATTATATTTAACTTAGGGGGGTGTTAGTGTTAGGGTTAGACTTAGCTTTAGGGGTTAATACATTTATTAGAATAGCGGCGAGATTCGGTCGGCAGATTAGGGGTTAATAATTGAAGTTAGGTGTCGGCGATGTTAGGGAGGGCAGATTAGGGATTAATACTATTTATTATAGGGTTAGTGAGGCGGATTAGGGGTTAATAACTTTATTATAGTAGCGCTCAGGTCCGGTCGGCAGATTAGGGGTTAATAAGTGTAGGCAGGTGGAGACGACGTTGTGGGGGGCAGATTAGGGGTTAATAAATATAATATAGGGGTCGGCAATGTTAGGGCAGCAGATTAGGGGTACATAGGGATAATGTAAGTAGCGGCGGTTTACGGAGCGGCAGATTAGGGGTTAATAATAATATGCAGGGGTCAGCGATAGCGGGGGCGGCAGATTAGGGGTTAATAAGTGTAAGGTTAGGGGTGTTTAGACTCGGGGTACATGTTAGAGTGTTAAGTGCAGACGTAGGAAGGGTTACCGCATAGCAAACAATGGGGCTGCGTTAGGAGCTGAACGCGGCTTTTTTGCAGGTGTTTGGTTTTTTTTCAGCTCAAACAGCCCCATTGTTTCCTATGGGGAATCGTGCACGAGCACGTTTTTGAGGCTGGCCGCGTCCGTAAGCAACTCTGGTATCGAGAGTTGAAGCTGCGTTAAAAGTGCTCTACGCTCCTTTTTTGGAGCCTAACGCAGCCTTTATGTGGACTCTCGATACCAGAGTTATTTTTATGGTGCGGCCAGAAAAAAGCCGGCGTTAGTTTTTCGGGTCGTTACCGACAAAACTCCAAATCTAGGCCATAAAAAATAACAATATAGAAAAAAGTAACAATTAAAGAAATAAATGTAAATCATAATCTTTATTTAAACCTACTGGATGCAGAGTCCCTAACGTTTGAATCCACCAAACTTCTCTTTTTTTTTTTTTTTGGTGGATTCAAACGTTAGGGACTCTGCATCCAGTAAGATTATGATTTACATTTATTTCTTTGATTGTTTCTTTTTAATATATTGTTATTTTTAATATTTTAATAATGTATAATAAGATATCTTCTACTCAATATTATGTATCATTGTTTTTAATATAAATTGTAATCTAACAGGTATATAAAACGCTTGTAATATGTTAATCACCATGGCCACTAGATGGCAGTATAATGTAAAAAAGAAGGCTTCTTTGCCAATTGACGGGTTAATTTGCCTATGCACAAGAGCTATAAATAAGAGGATGTTACCTGTATACCACAGCATGAGTAAGGGCTATGTAGGCCCAAAACATCTCTGTCTGCTGTCTTCCTTTTAAACCTCAATAAAGGATTTACCTTGATGAAACAGTGCTGGCACTACTATTTTTCGTATTGGATTATTGTGGGGTTTGCAGGACTCTGTTAGTCACTGTGCACTAGCAAAATAGCTTTGCACTATTCTTCAACAGTGCTGTACCTTCTTTCTTTTTTTATCCTGTTTTTTTAATTTTATATATATATATATATATATATATATATATATATATATATATATATATATATATATATATATATACAGGCAGTCCCCAGGTTACGAACAAGATAGGTTCTGTAGGTTTGTTCTTAAGTTGAATTTGTATGTAAGTTGGAACAGGCACTTTTTTTGGGGTAAAACTCTAGCCAAACATTTTTTTTTAGTTTTGGATAGCATAGGGAAAAGTTTGTTTTGCTATCTGTGGCCCTGTTCAGAACATTTCACATCACTTTCTGTCCTTGTGACAATTGGATTTGGGCATTTTGGGTTATTCTGGAAAGAAGGATTGGCGATAAAGCTTTATTTTCTCCGTTTGTAAGTACGAGTTGTACTTAAGTTGGATGTCTGTAACCCGGGGACTGCCTGTATATATATATATATATATATATATATATATATATATATGTGTGTGTGTATATATGTACTTATATGTATGTATGTATGTGTGTACATACATACATATATACATATAACACATAAATACACATATACAGACATATATATATACATGCCTACATGCACACATACTGCTTTGTATAAATATGATGAGTACAGTATCTCACAAAAGTGAGTACACCCCTCACATTTTTGTAAATATTTTATTATATCTTTTCATGTGACAACACTGAAGAAATTGAAAAAATAAATATACTTGCACTAGGACCTAGTGACTGAGCATAGGAAAAAAAAAATGAACTGATACAGAATATCAATCCGGTGCTACCCCCAATAAATTTAACATTAAACAACGCAATTTAGCACTCTTACCTAGAATTGAGTGAATTAAGTTAAAACACAATAACTTTAATTATATATATTTAAGATAAATTAGGGAAATCCCTCTATGAAGGAAATAGTACCTATTTAGCCGACAAATACTAAAATGAAAAAACTCATGAAATCACCCCCCTGTTTCCTGGCCGATATCTGCAGTCGTCGGTATCAGATGCCAGGGGTAATATACATGAACCAAGTATTAAAATGACACACAAACGCGTTTTGGCCTTACTAGTGGCCTTTTTCAATGTAAATGAGGACAAGCCGAAGCCTGAGTGCCACCCTTTTAAGTACTGTCCGTTCAGACCTTAATCCTCCAATCACTGTTCAGAGGTATGCTACGCCCACCACAGAACCAATCAAAACTGATCATGTAGTATTGGCTTGGGCGTATAATGCACCTGGATTGTCGTTGGCTGAACTTCATCTGTTATGTCAGAAAGTGGGACGGTCCAGGCTGAGGTCTGACAGCTGAGCACACCGAGTGATCCCACATACCAAGTCCGTCACTATGATATGTCAACAACGATCGGCTACAGAACGCATCCAATGACAATGATAATAAAGCTGCCAGTCTTTCAAAAACCAAGCATTTTCCAAGTAATGCATGGTCGACACACAGTGAAATACAGAGTCTAATCAAACTATACACCGTGAATCAAGAGCACCTTAGTCACACGTACTGCACACTAAGATAACATGCCTAAAAGAATCTCTGAAATAGATTCATCTGTATATCATCATGTTAGGGAGCTATGTGTGTTGGTATTCATATTATCATCTTTATACTATGTATAGTGTTAATACCCATAATGGCACATGCTACAATATACCAACTGATCATGAACATTTTACAATATTGCATGATTCTCCTTCTAACAGTAATCAGTTAGGACAGTAATCAACTAAACTGTACTGGGTGGCAAAACAACTAGATAAACTAATTGTATAGGGAATACAATAGAGTTTGTAGCAAAGAATTCCACAAAGTTATAGTCAATATTAACTCCAAGAAAAATAGTTTTTAGAAATTACTCTTATTTTTTAAAAAGTTCCATTCATTCATACCTTAAGTCTTTATTAATTAAACTAGGAACATACATTCACACAGTAGCAGAGAAAAAAATGTAAAAAACACTTAAACCCAGTTAATAAGTAAATAGTGGATAGCTCAATTTTCAAAAGTGCTAATATACATGGACCCACCGATCAAATAATCTAGAGTAAGCTAAGCCCTTACAATTAGTGATGTCGCGAACAGTTCGCCGGAGAACAGTTCCCGGCGATCTTAGCTTGTTCGCGTTCGCCGCGGCGGGCGAACATATGCGATGTTCGATCCGCCCCCTATTCGTCATCATTGAGTAAACTTTGACAGTCAGCAGCAGACACTCCCTCCCAGCTCACAGCATATACTGTGCCTACTTGCTCACTGCCACCACTCATATCTGGTGTAACATTAGTGTAAATTTAAAAAAAAAAAAAATTTACATCAGTTTGCTAGTGTAATCTAATTTCATTTTCCATCAGGCCTGTGTGTCAGGCCCACAGCATATACTGTGATTAATTGCTCTGTGCCACCACTCATATCTGGTGTAACATTAGTGTAAATTTAAAAAAAAAAAACTTTTACATCAGTTTGCTAGTGTAATCTAATTTCATTTTCCATCAGGCCTGTGTGTCAGGCCCACAGCATGTACTGTGCCTAATTGCTCTGTTTTCCACCACTCATATCTGGTGTAACATTAGTGTAAATTTTTTTTAAAAAAAAACTTTTACATCAGTCTGCTAGTGTAATCTAATTTCAGTTGCCAGGCCAGCCTGCCACTGCCAGCCTCAGTGCCACGACTCATATCTGGTGTAACATTAGTGTAAATCTTTTAAAAAAAAAACTTTTACATCAGTCTGCTAGTGTTATTTAATTTTAGTTGCCAGGCCAGCCTGCCACTAGTGCCATCCTGTGTGTCAGGCTCCCAGCATATACTGTGCCTACTTCCATCCTCAGTGCCACCACTCCTATCTGTTGTAACATTAGTGTAAATTTTGTAAAAAAAAAACTTTTACATCAGTCTGCTAGTGTTATTTAATTTTAGTTGCCAGGCCAGCCTGCCACTAGTGCCAGCCTGTGTGTCAGGCTCCCAGCATATACTGTGCCTACTTCCATCCTCAGTGCCACCACTCCTATCTGTTGTAACATTAGTGTAAATTTTGTAAAAAAATAACTTTTACATCAGTCTGCTAGTGTTATTTAATTTTAGTTGCCAGGCCAGCCTACCACTAGTGCCAGCCTGTGTGTCAGGCTCCCAGCATATACTGTGCCTACTTCCATCCTCAGTGCCACCACTCCTATCTGTTGTAACATTAGTGTAAATTTTTTTTAAAAAAAAACTTTTACATCAGTCTGCTAGTGTTATTTAATTTTAGTTCCAAACAATTTAGGAATGTTAGGTGATTTATGCCCTTTATGGATTAAAACCAGACTCTGCATCAACTATGTAATTTTCCGTGGGAGTTTTGCCATAGATCCCCCTCCGGCATGCCACAGTCCAGGTGTTAGTCCCCTTGAAACAACTTTTCCATCACTATTGTGGCCAGAAAGAGTCCCTGTGGGTTTTAAAGTTCGCCTGCCTATTGAAGTCAATGGCGGTTCGCCCGGTTTGCCGGAAGTTCGAGTCCGTCGTTCGCGAATCGAAATTTTTAGGTTCGCGACATCACTACTTACAATCCGAGGGCTAAATTACTTTTAAGTATTAGCAACTAGTATAGGTGGAAAGCATGATTAATATGCAGTTATTGAGGCATTAATTTAATTTTAAACTTAGGCAAGCAAATTAAAAACGACAGACAGGAGAGACACAGCTGCTCCTGCTGGACCCCTGACGCGCGTTTCACAGAACGCTTCCTCAGGGGGGGTGCGGGCCGCTGCTACTCAGCGTTATTTATGGGGCTGATTCGCCCACCTCACAGACGTAATTGGTGACCATTCCATAGTCAGGTAAATCCGATTTGTTCTTGAATCTGTCAATCATTTCAGCTAGCTCTGACGTGTGGAGCTCTTATGCGTAATTGGAAGGTGTGTATAGTAGGGCGTATCCTTACAGTGATCTAATCCAATCACAGGATTGTGGACAAGGGGTGTGTATATAGTGTTGTAACGATTTGATGATCACCAAGCAATGTAAACAAAGCATCAGCTCGTATACTGCTATTAGCGATGATATAAACTTTCTTGTGACTGAATTTGGATACTTTTGGTGTTTTGATTATGGATCCTTAGGTAGATATAGGATAATATTGGTATGTCTGGATGATTAAGTGATAAATAATATTTGTGAGCTTCACAGGGAATGTGTGAATTGGTATTGTCACGTTTGAATATTCAAGGTATGATGTGAACAAAGCACTGGTTCATATACTCGTCACCGCAATAATTAGAGATTCCCCTTAACTATATTTAAAAAACAACAGGTTCTCAATTATGAATCCCTAAATAGGTATTTTTGTGCCTGAATAGTTTAGCAATATGTGATATCCTTAAATTACGTAACAACACTATTTGCACAATGCATTCTGCATATATCTTGTGTTCTCCCATGATGTAGCAAACAAACAGACAAAAACCCTTAAATGAAATGCGGACATGTTTAATTCACTCAAAGAGAAACTAATATGTACCTGTAATTTATGTTTATTATAAGGAATGTAAACGTTTTAATACAGTATGGACAAGTTTCATTTATTGGTGAGACAGCTCATTTATACTCGCAGTTCCATACACATTAATGGAAATATGAACTGGTAAAAATACCAGTTGAATGACAATATTGTTCATATTTTTTACTCTATTAAAACCATCTAGGCTCACTCACATTTTACTTGTTTCATACTAATTGGGCATCCCTCTATATAAAAAAAATTAAATGTAGCCTGAACCAAATGATGTTGATCATGTAATATGGCATCAAAGCTCGCATTCTAGCATTTATACATTTTAATGGGAAATTGTGAATAAGTAACTAAGCATTTACTATATTAAAACAATCTTGGCTCACTAACATTTTACTTGTTTTATACTAATTGGGCATCCATCTATATAAAAAGAATCAATCTAGCCTGAGCCAAATGATATTGATCATGTAAAATGGCACCAAACCTGGTACCCTAATTTCAATGCATTTTAATGGGAGATTCTGAAAAAGTAACTAAGCTTTTAATCTATGAAAACCATCTTGGCTCACTCACATTTGGCTTCTTTTATGCTAATTGGGCATCCCTCTATCTAAAAAGAATCAGTCTAGCCTGAGCCAAATTATATTGATCATGTGATATGGCACCAAACCTGGTACCCTAATTTCAATGCATTGAATAAGTAACCAAGCTTTTATTCTATGAAAACCATCTTGGCTCACTCACATTTGGATTGTTTTATGCTAATTGGGCATCCCTCTATATAAAAAAATCCAATGTAGCCTGAGCCAAATTATATTGATTATATTATAAGGCATCAAAGCTGGCACCCTAGCATCCATGCATTTCAATAGGAAATTCTGAATAAGTAACCAAGCATTTACTACTTATTGGGCATCCATCTATATAAAAAGAATCAATCTAGCCTGAGCCAAATGATATTGATCATGTAAAATGGCACCAAACCTGGTACCCTAATTTCAATGCATTTTAATGGGAGATTCTGAAAAAGTAACTAAGCTTTTAATCTATGAAAACCATATTGGCTCACTCACATTTGGCTTCTTTTATGCTAATTGGGCATCCCTTTATATAAAAAGAATCAATCTAGCCTGAGCCAAATTATATTGATCATGTAATATAGCACCAAACCTGGTACCCTAATTTCAATGCATTTCAATGGGAAATTTTGAATAAGTAACCAAGCTTTTAATCTATGAAAACCATCTTGGCTCACTCACAGTTCACGTGTTTTATGCTAATTGGGCATCCCTCTATATAAAAAGAATCAATCTAGCCTGAGCCAAATTATATTGATCATGTAATATAGCACCAAACCTGGTACCCTAATTTCAATGCATTTCAAAGGGAGATTCTGAATAAGTAACTAAGCTTTTAATCTATGAAAAACATCTTGGCTCACTCACATTTGGCTTGTTTTATGCTAATTGGGCATCTCTCTATCTAAAAAGATTCAATCTAGCCTGAGCCAAAACGATATTGATCATGTAATATGGCACCAAACCTGGTACCCTAATTTCAATGCCTTTCAATGGGAGATTTTTAATAAGTAACCAAGCTTTTAATCTATGAAAACTATATTGTCTCACTCACATTTGGCTTGTTTTATGCTAATTGGACATCCCTCTATCTAAAAAGAATCAGTCTAGCCTGAGCCAAATTATATTGATCATGTAATATGGCACCAAACCTGGTAACCTAATTTCAATGCATTTCAATGGGAGATTTTTAATAAGTAACCAAGCTTTTAATCTATGAAAACTATATTGTCTCACTCACATTTGGCTTGTTTTATGCTAATTGGACATCCCTCTATCTAAAAAGAATCAGTCTAGCCTGAGCCAAATTATATTGATCATGTAATATGGCACCAAACCTGGTAACCTAATTTCAATGCATTGAATAAGTAACCAAGCTTTTATTCTATTAAAACCATCTTGGCTCACTCACATTTTACTTGTTTTATACTAATTGGGCATCCATCTATATAAAAAGAATCAATCTAGCCTGAGCCAAATGACATTGATCATGTAAAATGGCACCAAACCAGGTACCCTAATTTCAATGCATTTCAATGGGAAATTTTGAATAAGTAACCAAGCTTTTAATCTATGAAAACCATCTTGGCTCACTCACAGTTCACGTGTTTTATGCTAATTGGGCATCCCTCTATATAAAAAGAATCAATCTAGCCTGAGCCAAATTATATTGATCATGTAATATGGCACCAAACCTGGTACCCTAATTTCAATGCATTTCAAAGGGAGATTCTGAATAAGTAACCAAGCTTTTAATCTATGAAAACCATCTTGGCTCACTTACATTTGGCTTGTTTTATGCTAATTTTGCAACCATCTATCTAAAAAGATTCAATCTAGCCTGAGCCAAAACGATATTGATCATGTAATATGGCACCAAACCTGGTACCCTAATTTCAATGCATTTCAATGGGAGATTTTTAATAAGTAACCAAGCTTTTAATCTATGAAAACCATCTTGGCTCACTCACATTTGGCTTGTTTTATGCTAATTGGGCATCCCTCTATCTAAAAAGAATCAATCTAACCTGAGCCAAATTATATTGATCATGTAAAATGGCACCAAACCTGGTACCCTAATTTCAATGCATTGAATAAGTAACCAAGCTTTTATTCTATGAAAACCATCTTGGCTCACTCACATTTGGATTGTTTTATGCTAATTGGGCATCCCTTTATATAAAAAAAATCCAATGTAGCCTGAGCCAAATGATATTGATCATATAATAAGGCATCAAAGCTGTCACCCTAGCATCCATGCATTTCAATGGGAAATTCTGAATAAGTAACCAAGAATTTACTCTATTAGAACCATCTTAGCTCACTCACATTTTACTTGTTTTATACTAATTGGGTATCCATCTATATAAAAAGAATCAATCTAGCCTGAGCCAAATGATATTGATCATGAAATATGGCACCAAACGTGGTACCCTAATTTCAATGCATTTCAATGGGAAATTTTGAATAAGTAACCAAGCTTTTAATGTATGAAAACCATCTTGGCTCATTCACATTTGGATTGTTTTATGCTAATTGGGCATCTCTCTATATAAAAAAAATCCAATGCAGCCTGAGCCAAATGATATTGATCATATAATATGGCATCAAAGCTGGCACCCTAGCATCCATGCATTTCAATGGGAAATTCTGAATAAGTAACCAAGAATTTACTCTATTAGAACCATCTTAGCTCACTCAAATTTTACTTGTTTTATACTAATTGGGTATCCATTTATATAAAAAGAATTAATCTAGCCTGAGCCAAATGATATTGATCATGTAATATGGCACCAAACCTGCTACCCTAATTTCAATGCATTTCAATGGCAGATTTTGAATAAGTAACCAAGGTTTTAAATCTATGAAAACCATCTTGGCTCACTCACATTTGGCTTGTTTTATGCTAATTGGGCATTCCTTTATTAAAACAAAAATCCAATGTAGCCTGAGCCAAATGATATTGATCATATAATAAGGCATCAAAGCTGTCACCCTAGCATCCATGCATTTCAATGGGAAATTCTGAATAAGTAACCAAGCATTTACTGTATTAAAACCATCTTGACTCACTCACATTTGACTTGTTTTATACTAATTGGGCATCCCTCTATATAAAAAATTTCAATGTAGCTTGAGCCAAATGATATTGATCATGTAATATGGCATCAAAGCTGGCATTCTAGCATTTATGCATTTCAATGAGAAATTGTCAATAAGTAACTAACGGCTAGATTTAGAGTTTTGTCGGTAAAGACCCCCGTAGCTAACGCAACTTTTTTTCCTACCGCTGCTCCCAAACAACGCTGGTATTGAGAGTTGTCTGAAGGGCTGCGTTAGGCTCCAAAAAGGGTGCGTTGAGACTAATTTACCGCCACTTCAACCCTCAATACCAGCGTTGCTTACGGTAGCGGTAAACAGCTAAAACATGCTCGTGCACGATTCCCCCATAGGCAACATTGGGGCAATTTGAGCTGAAAAAAACCTAACAACTGCAAAAAAGCAGCGTTCAGCTCCTAACGCCGCCCCATTGTTTCCTATGGGGAAACACTTTCTAAGTCTGCCCCTAACACCCTAACATGAACCCCGAGTCTAAACACCCCTAACCTTACACTTATTAACCTCTAATCTGCTATCGCTGACCCCTGCATATTATTATTAACCCCTAATCTGCTGCTCCGGACACCGCCGCAACCTATATTATCCCTATGAACCCCTAATCTGCTGCCCCTAACGTCGCCGACACCTACATAATATTTATTAACCCCTAATCTGCCCCCCCAACGTCGCCGCTACCTTACCTACACTTATTAACCCCTAATCTTCCGACCGGACCTCCCCGCCACTATAATAAATGTATTAACCCCTAAACTGCCTCACTCCCGCCTCGCAAACCCTATAATAAATTTTATTAACCCCTAATCTGCCCTCACTAACATCGTCGCCACCTAACTTCAAGTATTAACCCCTAATCTGCCGACCGGACCTCACCGCTACTCTAATAAATGTATTAACCCCTAAAGCTAAGTCTAACCCTAACACCCCCCTAAATTAAATATAATTTTAATCTAACAAAATAAATTAATTCTTATTAAATAAATTAATCCTATTTAAAGCTAAATATTCACCACAGTGCCCACCTTTCTACAACATCTGTCTATACCCTTGCGTGCATCAAGCACTAAGTGCAGGGTGGATGTGAGAGAACCGCACCTGTGAAGTTTGAAATAAGCGCAAAGTTCTGGCCGCTTCCCTCTACCGGAACTCTATTCAGTGACGTCAGACGCCGAGAAACCCCAGTCGGATCCACTTGAGGAGGATACCGAACAGGGAAGGTGAACCGCATACGATCAGGAGATCGTGGGTAAAGTAAATTGCCAAGAACTTAATTCATATTACCTCTGATATTATGCTGGGTGTCAATCTCTCATAAAGAATTGTGGAACATTCAGAGTACTTTTTATCAGCAGTTCTACCTAATTTTTTGATTGGCAGCTTGGTGGTATAACCGTCATCATTTTTTTGGACTTTATCCTTTATCACTGAATTTATACTGTATTTATTGTTTATGACAGAGCCGTAAACATAGTGTACATTGGATTATATATGTAGCGGTCCATAGTATAAGATTACCCGTTTTAATCCCTAACTTTTAAATACCAATTTTTATATAGTGATATTTGGGGAGACGTCCCTTTTATGTGATATATGTATGCTTTAATAAATGTATATTTATTTTAAGTGATTGATACCTTTGGCTTTGTTTTAGCGCTTCCCTTTTAATTCTATTTTTACACATTTTTAATCTAACTTGTGGCAATTATAGGGATATTGTCATTTAGGGGGAGTTTGGTATCTCTTTGTCCTAGCGCACCTTAGACACATTTTTTAGTAACATGAACCGGCGTTAGCCCAGAAAGCTCTTAACTCCTGACTTTTTTCTGCGGCTGGAGTCTTGTCGTTAGAGTTCTAATGCTCACTTCAGCCAAGACTCTAAATACCAGCGTTAGGAAGATCCCATTGAAAAGATAGGATACGCAATTGGCGTAAGGGGATCTGCGGTATGGAAAAGTCGTGGCTGGAAAGTGAGCGTTAGACCCTTTCCTGACTGACTCTAAATACCAGCGGGCGGTAAAAACCAGCTTTAGGAGCCCTTAACGCTGGTTTTGACGGCTACCGCAGAACTCTAAATCTAGGCGTAAGCATTTACTCTATTAAAACCATCTTGGCTCACTCACATTTTAATGGTTTTATACTAATTGGGTATCCATCTATATAAAAAGAATCAATCTAGCCTGAGCCAAATGATATTGATCATGTAATATGGCACCAAACCTGGTACTCTAATTTCAATGCATAGATTACGGCTAGATTACAAGTTTTTGTCGGTAAAGCTTGCGGTGCTAACAAGAAATTTTTCTCACCACTCACTTAAGACAGCGCTGGTATTACAAGTTTTTTTCAACCCGGCGTTAGCCTCTAAAAAGTGAGCGGAGAGCAAAATTTAGCTCCACATCTCACCTCAATACCAGCGTTGCTTAAGTCAGCGGTGAGCTGGCTAAACGTGCTCGTGCCCGATTTCCACATAGGAAACTATGGGGCTGAGCTGGCTGAAAAAATCCTAACACCTGCAAAAAAGCAGCGTTCAGCTCCTAACGCAGCCCATTGTTTCCTATGGGAAAATATATTTTACGTCTACACCTAACACCCTAACATGAACCCCGAGTCTAAACACCCCTAATCTTACACTTATTAACCCCTAATCTGCCGCCCGACATCGCCGACACCTAAATTATATTATTAACCCCTAATCTGCCGCTCCGGACACCACCTACATTATACTAATGAACCCCTAATCTGCTGCCCCCAACATCGCTGACACATACATTATATTTATTAACCCCTAATCTGCCACCCCCAATGTCGCCCCAACCTAACTACAATTATTAACCCCTAATCTACCGCCCCCAACGTCACCGCCATTATAATAAATATATTAATCCCTAAACCTAAGTCTAATCCTAACCCTAACACCCCCCTAATTTAAATATAATTTAAAATAATCTTAATAAAATGACTACAATTAAATAAATTAATCCTATTTAAAACTAAATGCTTACCTATAAAATAAACCCTAAGATAGCTACAATATAACTAATAGATACATTGTAGCTATCTCAGGATTTTTTTTTATTTTACAGGCAAGTTTGTATTTATTTTAACTAGGTAGAATAGTTATTAAATAGTTATTAACTATTTAATAACTACCTAGCTAAAATAAATAGAAATTTACCTGTAAAATAAACCCTAACCTAAGTTACAATTACACCTAACACTACACTCTAATTAAATTAATTCCCTAAACTAACTACAATTAATTACAATTAAATTAAATAAACTAAAGTACGAAAAACAACAAACTCTAAATTACAGAAAATAAAAAAATAATTACATTTTTTTAAACTAATTACACCTACTCTAATCCCCCTAATAAAATAAAAAATACCCCCAAAATAATAAAATTCCCTACCCTATACTAAATTACAAATAGCCCTTAAAAGGGCCTTTTGCGGGGCATTGCCCCAAAGTAATCAGCTCTTTAACCTGCCCCCCAACATTAAACCCACCACCCACACACCCAACCCTACTCTAAAACCCACCCAACCCCCCTTAATAAAACCTAACACTAACCCCTTGAAGATCACCCTACCTTGAGACGTCTTCACCCAGCCGGGCACAAGTAGTCCTCCAGAGGGGCCGAAATCTTCATCCGATCTGGGCAGAAGAGGACATCCAGACGGCCAGAAGTCTTCATCCAGGCGGCATCTTCTATCTTCATCCATCCGGAAAGGAGCGGGTCCATCTTCAATCCAGCCAACGCAGAGCATCCTCTTCAAACAAAGTCCAACTGAAGAATGAAGGTTCCTTTAAATGATGTCATCCAAGATGGCGTCCCTTCAATTCTGATTGGCTGATAGGATTCTATCAGCCAATCAGAATTAAGGTAGGAAAAATCCTATTGGCTGATGCAATCAGCCAATAGAATTGAAGTTCAATCCTATTGGCTGATCCAATCAGCCAATAGGATTGAGCTTGCATTCTATTGGCTGTTCCAATCAACCAATAGAATGAATATAATAAAAATAAAAAAGATAGTAGCACTGTAAGCTCTCTGTTATAGGAGTAACCTCCTATCAACCTCAAAATTATGTTAACATATATTAACCAGGGTAAATAAGTATTACTTAACTATAGATTCTGTTAGGGACCGCAGCGAGCTTAGAGGGAAGTGTAGGAGATGTCACTATTTTCTAATGTACTTCTATTACCTTTAGTTGCTAATTCAAATATTATCTGTCTCCACACTTTCCTTACCGCCAGCTAGGCTGCGCAATTCCACCTAAGTAGGTGCCCAAAATGAGGGCCAACAATTTACCTATAGTTATACAAATTTGAAGTTAAACTTTTACCCGGTAAACTATATTTAAATACCAATTTTCAAGAGAGCAGCAGTGCGAACGGCCTAATGCGCGTTTCGCATACGCTTTTTCAAAGCCTTTGAAAAAGTGTATGCGAGACGCGCGTTAGGCCGTTCGCGTATGCGAAACTGCGGTCTTATCAGTTACAGGCAAAGTCCTACATAGTCTTATATACCCTCTTAAGTTGGCTAACATTTCTGAGGTGCTAGCAAGATGTAGGATGTAATATACCTATATGGGTTGGACAGGAGCTAGTATATGTACAATAGATTCAGTTTAGCCTATGCAAAGCTATAATATCTAAGCTTATAGATACTGGGGCCTATCTATTAAGCTCCGGACGGAGCTTGACGGCCCGTGTTTCTGGCAAGTCTTCAGACTCGCCAGAAACACCAGTTATGAAGCAGCAGTCTAAAGACCGCTGCTACCTATCCTGTCCGCCTGCTCTGAGCAGGCGGAAAGACATCGCCGCAATTCAACCCGATTGAGTACAATCGGGTTGATTAACACCCCCTGCTGGTGGCCGATTGGCCGCGATTCGCAGGGGGCGGCATTGCACCAGCAGCTCTTGTGAGCTGCTGGTGCAATGCTGAATACGGAGAGCGTATTGCTCTCCGTATTCAGCGAGGTCTGGCAGACCTGATCCGCACTGTCCACTGTGTCTATTATCAATACCCACTTAAAAACTTCATAGAAATTTTAGTCTATACTGGAGGTAATGTTGAAATGTGTTGCTAATCTTGAAAATCTGATTATCATGCAAAATTTGCTTATATTCAGTTTGAGGTCTGTTTGCACATAACATCTGGCCCACAAGTTAACAGTGACGCACAATATCGGACATATTAATTGTAAAATAGACACATATCTGACTATAGTTAGATGGGATATATTTTGTTCTAAACTAATTAGAAAAGAAGATCTACATCTTAACTTCTTTTTTAAATACTGTCCTTTTGTCGCAGGCTGGTTATAGGGAGGTTAATAATTGATTGGAGGCACTGGTAGCATTGCATATATCACAATTCTTACTAATAGTACCCTATTATACCTATAGCACTCAAATAACCTTGTCTTGTATGCGACTGAGAATGAGCAGTATACTTGATCCTGTATACTTATAATCTTCTGATGGGGAGATATAATCGGTATCTTATAGTACATTTGAAGGACAATACTTGACACAGGTTGGTAACTAGTGATATATAATGGATTGTGCTAGACCATATAGGATATATTAGACTGTCTCCATTTTTCTCAAACAATTTATAGAACCTATCTGATTTTACCTAAACGATGTATGTGTCTATATGTGTATATATAGGTTTGTGTATGCTATATATGTCCGACATCTTGTTCCTAAAGCCCCCCTACAAAGTTTACACATCTACAGTCAGCAGACTGAACAGATTGAAAAAGTTGACTGATTTAACCAGTTATTATATAAGCTACCTGATACTTATACATAATACATAACTCCACAGCAAACAGAACATTAAGGTTCCACTGATATAGCTCGTACTGGATTATACCAAAAGTAACCTCTTTGGGTCTCAACACATAATGCTCCTATAGGAGTTATTCGAGATTTAACCCTCCTCACAGACCATAGAAAAACAGACCGAATTGTCTCAGTTCTTGTTAAATTGGTTTATATTGAAAGTTCTAAAATGTGATATCATAATATCATCCATAATAATTTAAGAAAACCAAGGTTCATTATTTTAGATCCAAGAGTGGTCTCCTACTGTTCATGGTTGCTTTTTTGTAACGTTAAATCTATCTAATACCAGGAGGTCCAAAAGTGGCCTCATATATTACCAATAAAGCATATAGTCTGATTGGCAAATCTGGGGCCCGATCCGATATGCAGCATCGCCTGCAAAAGCCGGCGATGCCAAATTTTGCGCTGGTTTGCTATCACATATACGGCGTAACATAGAAGTTACGCTCGTATATTTCACCCTTCGGCCGTAGTTTTTTGGCCCATAGAGTGATATACCAAACCCGCGCAGTTTGGTATCCAATATACAGCGTAAGGACTTACTCCATTTTCACCTCGCCACAAATTGCAGGCGTAGTAAGCCTTACGCTGAGTATTGGAGCCCCATAACTCCCTAAACTGCCTGCAAAATAAAACCTAACACCTAACGCATGCGCAATGTATATCTACCTGTCAATCGCAATCCCCAGCTGCAATCCCTAATAGTTTTTTTAACCCCTAAACCGCCGCTCCCGGACCCCGCCGCCACCTACATTATATGTATTACCTCCTAATCTAATCCCCCTACACCGCAGCCACCTATATTAAATTTATTAACCCCTAATCTGAGCCCCTTATACCGCCGCCACCTATATTAAATTTATTACCCCCTAATGTGAGCCCCCTTCCCCGCCGCCACCTACATTAACTCTATTACCCCCTAATCTGATCCCCCTACCCCGCCGCCACCTACATTAACTCTATTACCCCTAATATGATTCCCCTACACCGCCACCAGCTATATTAAATTTATTAACCCCTAATATGATTCCCCTACACCGCCGCCAGCTATATTAAATTTATTAACCACTAAACCTAAGTCTAACCCTAACACCCCCTAACTTAATTATTATTGAAATAAATCTAAATAATATTAATATTATTAACTAAATTATTCCTATTTAAAACTAAATACTTACCTATAAAATAAACCCTAAGATAGCTACAATATAATTAATACTTACATTGTATCTATTTTAGGGTTTATATTTATTTTACAGGTAACTTTGTATTTATTTTAACTAGGTACAATAGCTATTAAATAGTTAATAACTATTTAATAGCTACCTAGTTAAAATAATTACAAAATTACATGTAAAATAAATCCTAAACTAAGTTACAAATACACCTAACACTACACTATTAATCAATTAATTAAATAAATTAACTACAATTATCTAATATAAAATACAATTAAATAAACTAAACTATATTACAAAAAAACAAACACTAAATTACAAAAATAAAAAAAGATTACAAGAATTTCAATCTAATTACACCTAATCTAAGCCCCCTAATAAAATAAAAAAGCCCCCCAAAATAATAAAATTTCTCTACCCTAAACTAAATTACAAAGTAACCAGCTCTTTTACCAGCCCTTAAAAGGGCTTTTTGTGGGGCATTTCCCCAAAGAAATAAGCTCTTTTACCTGTAAAAAAAAGCAATACAATACCCCCCCAACATTACAACCCACCACCCACACACCCCTACTCTAAAACCCACCTGATCCCCCCTTAAATAAACCTAACACTACCCCATTGAAGATCACCCTACCTTGAGCTGTGTTCACCCAGCCAGGCACCACTGGTCATCCGATGCGGCAGAAGAGGACATCCGGACTGGCAGAAGTCTTCATCCGATCGGGGCAGAAGAAGTCCTCCATCCGGCCGAAGTCTTCATCCAAGCGGGGCAGAAAAGGTCCTCCATCCGGCCGAAGTCTTCATCAAAGCGGGGCAGAAGAGGTCCTACATCCGGCAGAAGTCTTCATCCATCCGCGGCTCCATCTTCAAGACCTCCGACACGGAACATCCTCCTCGGCCGACTGACTAACGACGAATGAAGGTTCCTTTAAATTACGTCATCCAAGATGGCGTCCCTCAAATTCCGATTGGCTGATAGGATTCTTTTTTATTTTTTATTTTATTAGGGGGCTTAGATTAGGTGTAATTAGATTAAAATTCTTGTAATATTTTTTTATTTTTTGTAATTTAGTGTTTGTTTTTTTTGTAATATAGTTTAGTTTATTTAATTGTATTTTATATTAGATAATTGTAGTTAATTATTTAATTAATTGATTTATAGTGTAGTGTTAAATTCTTTTACATCTGAGGGTTCTGCATTCTTAGGCATTTTTGTGGTTATTAGGGTCAACCTTCCATTATATACTGGCGATGCTGTATGGTTACAGTGCCACTCTTACTGGTAGAGTTTCTAACATATGTTTTAGAAAGTATTTAGTGTAGATGGGTTTTACCAAAATTAGTGTCATCATTTCTCTATACTGACATATATTTAAGAAGGATTGTTTTATTGTCATATATCGACCAGGCATAGTGAATTCTCATTCTACGTTTAGTTTAGAACATAATCTCATAGATATCATACTATTTAATATAGTAGTCTCCCCTTGTTCAAGACTGAACTCCAATTATAAGTTAACCAACAGGGTGGAGAGATAAATTTAACATGATTAAATTGTAACCAATAAGAATATAGATTAGGGTACTTACGGTCAAATGCAGGTGTGCCCTCTAGCTATAATTACGGCTGCGAGCCGAAACATGTTAGCTTTCTTTTCTCATGTTTGAATTTTGTTTGTTTTTATGTTTTTGATGGTACCCCCATGTTTTAAATATGTGTGAAAACACTTAAATAAATTTCTCTTTTTATTGCTATTTGCACTTTTGCTGAAAGACTTTTTTGTTGTTCATGAATTTATTTATCAGGACAGCATTTGTGCCTAGCGATATTTAAGTGCTCCTTCATTACCACTAGTTAGCGTGGACAGCTAGACTTCTAATTGGAGGCTCACAGCTCACCTAGGATTTTTTCCGGAAACTCTCCAATTTGATTGGATGAATAGGCACACGTGGTACGTCATAAACGCACGCACGCTATTCCAGCATCTGAGTATCGGAGCTACAGAGGACTGTTGTGCCGTAGGTGTAAGGCTACACGGCATCAGTTGGGACAACTGAATCCTGGATAAAGCAGCTATCGAGTACAAAGGAAGACGCTTGTGAGGTCGGTAAGTGGACATAGCGGTTTTCTTTTACACAGGGAAAATATGTGTAAAACGTTTTGTGATAAAGACCCATGCCGACTTATACTATATATATATATATATATTATAATCTGGTTTGTTTTCTTGTGACTGTGTGTATTACTGTTATCTGCCTCACGCATGAAGGTCTAAGGGCGATCGCTACTAGGGGTCAATATACAATAAGATTATTTTTGTGATATATATATATATATATATATATATATATATACCTGATGTGGGATTGAACACACTTCTAACTTTGGTCTTTTTACTGTGTACAACCTGATAAAGCACAGTCTTTCAATCCACATCAAATTAATTATTTTGGAGCACAGAAACATGGAGGGTACAGAGGACTCGAAACTAGTCAGACAGTACTTGTGTCCCATTCATCCCTGCCTTGTACTTGACACTTTGTACCTTTTTTATGCGTAACATACAGCGGATGTAGCTGTTGATTTTTTAACCATGTTCAAATAAAGCATTTCAATTTTATGGAGCCCTGATGCAGTGCCTGCCTTTCTTCTTCTTCGTTCCTGCATACGCATAGTGGCTGGGTTTCGCCACTGCTACGGCACTCCGTTGGCTCTCTATGGGAAGTTTGTACTGAGACCGGTGTCACTTCCGGTTGCCTCACCAGGTCCGTGGTTGCTGCAGGGAACGCCGCTTCTCTGTACAGAGAATTTTTATTCACTTATGCCGGTGACAGATAGGAAATGTTTGGACTTGGACCTTTGAAAGATACCTGAAATTGAACCTCATACCAAGAGGATTAAGGCTCAATAAATTTCCCACCTTTGAGGTTCAGGATGAGGAATTTATAGAGTCATGGAACAACATTCTTACTGAGTGTTCAATCAGACTTATGCTACTTTTGGTTTCTTATAAAATGAAATTGTTAGCAGTAGTGAGGGAAGAAATTGGGACATTGCAAACTGAAATGAATAGCAGAAAAAGTGAAATAGATTTTTCTAAGTTTGACAATATTCTGAAAACCTCTCTTACTGAGATCAAAACCTCTGATCTAAATTTAAAACACACGAAATATGTTAGAGATAAAACCGACTATGAGAGCAAGAGTGTTTATGTTTGGAATAGGACAGATAGAACCAACACAAGGAGATTACAGAACAGAGGCAGATCCAGGAGTAGAAATAGAAATAATAACAGACAGAGCAGATCTCCTAGCAGTACACATACATCTATACCTAATTCTGATAACGAGAATAGATCAGAAGTGAAACAACAGGGAGAAACTAATTAGGGCCAGAGCATTCAGACAGGTATACTGAGAACCAATATAAACCGTAATGTTAATTTCCAGATTCCTAACACACAAGTAGCCACACGTAATGAGGATCAGGTAGCTAGACCCAAAGAGTCACTACCGCAAGCAATTGCAACTAATAAAGGTTCAAAATATGTGATGAGTCAACACAGTAATCAACCCAGTTTGGTAAGTCAGGATAAAGCTGAATTTGAGAAGGTTTTTTATGTAGCACCAGAAAAAATAGGTATAGGACACGAGCAAGCCTAGTACCCACTAAGAGGGAACAAGACCAGCACGAAATACACATGAACAATGTAATACATCTCTCGTCTAGAGTACTCACTAAAGAACATCTTAAAGTAAATATGTTTAATGTTTTTGAGACAATGTTAGACTTAAACAAACTAATAAGGAATTTGACCTTACAAAAATTCTTTAAGGAAGCACCATTGGATGAAGGAACCAGGGGTGGAGATGATATCTCTAGACCTATTGACACCAATTGTACCTCATTTAAGGATGCTTGTGATATTAATACCCTCAATGCTTTGTCTATTGAAAGCCATATAGACCGGAACCACCCTTCTGTGAATGAATTCAGTGGTTTTAAACCTACATCTGAATTTTACCCGATACACGGTACAATACTGGAGACCTTCTACAGAAGGGTGGAGAAGGATCTTTTGACCTTAAATGATAATTTTGTTCATTCTGATAATTTATCACGTAATGCTAAAAGAGCATTGAATGAACTAAAACAAATGCATGATATCACAATACGCAAAGCAGATAATGGAGGTTCAATAGTTGTTCTAGACAGGACAGATTATGTTAAAGAGGCTTTACACCAATTACAGAATACTGACAATTATGTTTCCTTACAAGGTGATCCCACACAGATGTATCAAGCAACACTGAAAACTATTTTGGATGATGATTTGGAGGATGGGCACATTAATGAATCCACAGGGGATTATCTTTATGTAACTTGTCCTGTTGTGCCCATCTTCCACCACCTTCCAAAAGTGCATAAGAGTATTGATAACATGAAAGGCCGCCCAATCATGAGTGGCATTAGTTCTGTATCAGAACATTTATTTGAGTGGTTGGATTCAATTTTGAATCCACTAGTTCTCAGATTACATAGTTACTTGAGAGATACCAAACACGTTATCATTCTCTTGGAAAATGAAGAATGGGTGGAAGGAGTATACAGATGGGTGACAATTGATGTGACAGCACTCTATTCTTCCATACCTCACGAGAAAGGGCTGGAAGCCATAACGTTTTTTATACAGAACTATAACAATTTCACAGATGGTTTGAGGGACTATGTACGGAGGGTCACTATGTATCTCCTGACACACAACTACTTCAAGTTTGAAGGACAGTTCTATCTCCAAAGGTGTGGGACAGCGATGGGTGCTAAATTTGCACCATCATTCCCCAATCTTTATATGGCTTGGTGGGAGCTGTCCCACATCTTTGGAGATGAGAATGAATTCAAAGACCATATTGTGTTTTACAGGAGATACATATATGACCTGCTGCTTATATGGAAGGGTACGGAAGATGAGCTAAATAGTTTCATTTCCATGATTGGCAACAATTATATGGGTCTGAATTTTACTTTTGAACACCAT
Source organism: Bombina bombina (assembly GCF_027579735.1). Lineage (NCBI taxonomy): Eukaryota > Metazoa > Chordata > Amphibia > Anura > Bombinatoridae > Bombina > Bombina bombina. Next base: position 154,351,735 of record NC_069506.1, on the reverse strand, counting down.
ACAGAAAGCATTTGTTTTCTGGACTTAACTTTGACAGGTAATAAGAGTGGGCGCATAACGTGCAACACATACCGTAAGCCAATAACACGCACTACACTATTGCATGCTAGGAGCTGCCATCCTCCTCATGTGCCTTTCTCAGTAGCGAAAGGACAATTCATAAGGCTAAGGAGAAATTGCACAGAGAATGGAGCCTTTAGCAAACAAAGGCCTAGATTTGGAGTTTGGCGGTAGCTGTGAAAACCAGCGTTAGAGGCTCCTAACACTGGTTTTAGGCTACCGCCGGTATTTGGAGTCATTCAAAAAAGGGCCTAACGCTCACTTTTCAGCCGCGACTTTTCCATACCGCAGATCCCCTTACGTCAATTGCGTATCCTATCTTTTCAATGGGATCTTTCTAACTCCGGTATTTAGAGTCGTGGCTGAAGTGAGCGTTAGAATTCTAATGACAAAACTCCAGCCGCAGAAAAAAGTCAGTAGTTAAGAGCTTTTTGGGCTAACGCCGGTTTATAAAGCTCTTAACTACTGTGCTCTAAAGTACACTAACACCCATAAACTACCTATGTACCCCTAAACCGAGCCCCCCCCCCCACATCGCCGACACTCGATTAAATTTTTTTAACCCCTAATCTGCCGAGCGCCACCTACGTTATCCTTATGTACCCCTAATCTGCTGCCAGTAACACCGCCGACCCCTATATTATATTTATTAACCCCTAATCTGCCCTCCCTAACATCGCCGACACCTAACTTCAATTATTAACCCCTAATCTGCCTACCGAATCTCGCCGCTATTCTAATAAATGTATTAACCCTTAAAGCTAAGTCTAACCCTAACACTAACACCCCCCTAAGTTAAATATAATTTAAATCTAACGAAATAAATTAACTCTTATTAAATAAATTATTCCTATTTAAAACTAAATACTTACCTGTAAAATAAACCCTAATATAGCTACAATATAAATCATAATTATATTATAGCTATTTTAGGATTTATATTTATTTTACAGGTAACTTTGTATTTATTTTAACCAGGTACAATAGCTATTAAATAGTTAAGAACTATTTAATAGCTAAAATAGTTAAAATAATTTCAAAATTACCTGTAAAATAAATCCTAACCTAAGTTACAATTAAACCTAACACTACACTAGCAATAAATAAATTAAATAAAATACCTATAATTACCTACAATTAAACCTAACACTACACTATCAATAAATTAATTAAATACAATACCTACAAATAACTACAATGAAATAAACTAACTAAAGTACAAAAAATAAAAAAGAACTAAGTTACAAAAAATAAAAAAATATTTACAAACATAAGAAAAATATTACAACAATTTTAAACTAATTACACCTACTCTAAGCCCCCTAATAAAATAACAAAGCCCCCCAAAATAAAAAATGCCCTACCCTAGTCTAAATTACAAAAGTTCAAAGCTCTTTTACCTTACCAGCCCTGAACAGGTCCCTTTGCGGGGCATGTCCCAAGAAATTCAGCTCTTTTTCCTGTAAAAAAACATATACAATACCCCCCCCCCCAACATTACAACCCACCACCCACATACCCCTAATCTAACCCAAACCCCCCTTAAATAAACCTAACACTAAGCCCCTGAAGATCTTCCTACCTTGTCTTCACCTCACCGGGTATCACCGATGCGTTCTGGCTCCAAAATCTTCATCTAAGCCCAAGCGGGGGCTAGACATCCATCATCCGACGGCTGAAGAAGTCCAGAAGAGGCTCCAAAGTCTTCATCCTATCCGGGAAGAAGAGTAGATCCGGACCGGCAACCATCATCTTCCAAGCGGCATCTTCTATCTTCATCCGATGAGGACCGGCTCCATCTTGAAGACCTCCACCGCGGACCCATCTTCTTCCGACGACGACTTCCCGACGAATGACGGTTCCTTTAAGGGACGTCATCCAAGATGGCGTCCCTCGAATTCCGATTGGCTGATAGGATTCTATCAGCCAATCGGAATTATGGTAGGAAAATTCTGATTGGCTGATGGAATCAGCCAATCAGAATCAAGTTCAATCCGATTGGCCGATCCGATCAGCCAATCGGATTGAACTTGATTCTGATTGGCTGATTCCATCAGCCAATCAGAATTTTCCTACCTTAATTCCGATTAGCTGATAGAATCCTATCAACCAATCGGAATTCGAGGGATGCATCTTGGATGACGTCCCTTAAAGGAGCCTTCATTCGTCGGTAGTCCGTCGGGCCAGCAGGATTTTCTGCGTCGGAGGTCTCCAAGATGGATCCGGAAGAAAGAAGATTGAAGATGCCGTTGATAGAAGACTTCAGCCGGATCATGGACCTCTTCAGCTCCCGCTTGGATGATGACTTCAGCCGGATCATGGACCTCTTCAGCTCCCGCTTGGATGATGACTTCAGCCAGATCATGGACATCTTCAGCCCCCTGCTTGGGCTTGGATCAGGACATCGGAGGAGCTCTTCTGGATCGATCGGTGAACCTGGTATGGTGAAGATAAGGTAGGAAGATCTTCAGGGGCTTAGTGTTAGGTTTATTTAAGGGGGGTTTGGGTTAGATTAGAGGTATGTGGGTGGTGGGTTGTAATGTTGGGGGGGGTACTGTATGTGTTTTTTTACAGGAAAAAGAGCTGAATTTCTTGGGGCATGCCCCGCAAAGGGCCCTGTTCAGGGCTGGTAAGGTAAAAGAGCTTTGAACTTTTGTAATTTAGACTAGGGTAGGGCATTTTTTATTTTGGGGGGCTTTGTTATTTTATTAGGGGGCTTAGAGTAGGTGTAATTAGTTTACAATTGTTGTAATATTTTTCTTATGTTTGTAAATATTTTTTTATTTTTTGTAACTTAGTTCTTTTTTATTTTTTGTACTTTAGTTAGTTTATTTCATTGTATTTATTTGTAGATATTGTATTTAATTCATTTATTGATAGTGTAGTGTTAGGTTTAATTGTAGGTAATTGTAGGTATTTTATTTAATTAATTTATTGATAGTGTAGTGTTAGGTTTAATTGTAACTTAGGTTAGGATTTATTTTACAGGTAATTTTGTAATTATTTTAACTATTTTAGCTATTAAATAGTTCTTAACTATTTAATAGCTATTGTACCTGGTTAAAATAAATACAAAGTTACCTGTAAAATAAATATAAATCCTAAAATAGCTATAATATAATTATAATTTATATTGTAGCTATATTAGGATTTATTTTACAGGTAAGTATTTAGCTTTAAATAGGAATAATTTATTTAATAAGAGTTAATTAATTTCGTTAGATTTAAATTATATTTAATTTAGGGGGGTGTTAGTGTTAGGGTTAGACTTAGCTTTAGGGGTTAATACATTTATTAGAATAGCGGTGAGCTCCAGTCGGCAGATTAGGGGTTAATGTTTGAAGTTAGGTGTCGGTGATGTTAGGGAGGGCAGATTAGGGGTTAATAAATATAATATAGGGGTCGGCGGTGTTAGGGGCAGCAGATTAGGGGTACATAGGGATAATGTAAGTAGCGGCTGTTTAAGGAGCGGCAGATTAGGGGTTAATAATAATATGCAGGGGTCAGCGATAGCGGGGTCAGCAGATTAGGGGTTAATAAGTGTAAGGTTAGGGGTGTTTAGACTCGGGTACATGTTAGAGTGTTAGGTGCAGACGTAGGAAGTGTTTCCCCATAGCAAACAATGGGGCTGCGTTAGGAGCTGAACGCGGCTTTTTTGCAGGTGTTAGGTTTTTTTTCAGCTCAAACAGTCCCATTGTTTTCTATGGGGGAATCGTGCACGAGCAGGTTTTTGAGGCTGGCCGCGTCCGTAAGCAACTCTGGTATCGAGAGTTGCAGTGGCGTTAAATATGCTCTACGCTCCTTTTTTGGAGCCTAACGCAGCCATTCTGTGGACTCTCAATACCAGAGTTATTTTAAAGGTGCGGCCAGAAAAAAGCCAGCGTTAGCTGCGCGGGTCGTTACCGACAAAACTCTAAATCTAGCCGAAAGTGAGGAATTGAGAAAAAGATTGCAAGAAAGAGGATACTCTGATACTGTTCTAGACAAAGCACAGGAGCAGGTGGCTAGAATAGACAGGAAGACACTACTTGGCAATAGAGAGGGGTATGATAATGCATGCCCATTGAAAAATAAAGGGTCCTATTTTGTCACTGAATATAGTGCCCAATATAGAAACATCTGCAAGATAGTGAAGAAACACTTTAAGATGTTAGCTGCGGATGATGGTCTCACAGTGTGTGTGGACAGAGGCCTTAAATGTTCATATAGGAAGTGTAGGACCCTGGGGAACATTTTGTCCCCTTCTTGCTTACCAAAACCTAATAGTAAGCCTCAAAGTTCATGGATACAGCATAAAGGGATGTATAGATGTGGTAAACGGAAATGCAGACCCTGTGAATATGCACTAATTTCAGACAGCTTTCAATCTACAAGTACAGGAGAGACCTTTCAGATTGAATCGTGCTTGAACTGTACTACATCCTATGTTATTTATTTAATAACATGCATAGAAAGTTCTGTACAGTATGTAGGGTAAACCTCTAATAATGCCAACACAAGAATTAGGAACCATCTGTCCACGATCAGCTCAGGTACAGCAACTACCCCTCTTGTCCAGCACTTTGCAAAAAAGCACAATAAGACCTTGACCACTTTTCGCTGGCAAGCTATTGAAAGAGTGGCTACCCCCCCTAGGGGAGGGGATAGAGACCAATTGCTGGGCAAGAGGGAGATGTTCTGGATATTCAAATTGGGTACCAGAGTTCCCTCAGGTATGAACTCTGAGTACGACCTAATCAATTACTGGAAATAATTTGCTTAACCTTTACTACTGTCACATATAGAATGTATAGATATAGATGTAAAATACACATTACAAAAAAACTAAATAATTATTACTTCAGTTAGCTAATAAAAAGATATATTACACAATAGGACTCATACAATTTGGTACATCTGAGGGTTCTGCATTCTTAGGCATTTTTGTGGTTATTAGGGTCAACCTTCCATTATATACTGGAGATGCTGTATGGTTACAGTGCCACTCTTACTGGTAGAGTTTCTAACATGTGTTTTAGAAAGTATTTAGTGTAGATGGGTGTTACCAAAATTAGTGTCATCATTTCTCTATACTGACATATATTTAAGAAGGCTCGTTTTATTGTCATATATCGACCAGGCATAGTGAATTCTCATTCTACGTTTAGTTTAGAACATAATCTCATAGATATCATACTATTTAATATAGTAAATGTAGAAAAGAATGTCAGGAGTCGTAGGTAAAGTCAATTCAATCTTGGCATTTATTCAGATAAAACAGGTCACAGAAAGGAAGAAACAGCCCTTCAGTGTTACAAGCTTACGCGTTTCGGCTACATGCCGTAATTATAGCTCATACAATCCCTTCTTAATCTGGGCTTTAAAAAAGGGGTAAAGCCATGCTATTGGCTGAATGGCTGTGGCCGGTTAACTACTTCCTCCCTGGTACAATAAACATTTGACACACAATCAAACTTGCTAATGAAATGTTTTTTATATACTCTGTCTATCTGTGACTAAACTAAGTTTAAAACTAAATTATTTTGTGAACTAAGTCATGTTGTAGTGTATGGATAATACTGTTGGACTTTAGCTGAGGGGAATGAAGCTATGCACAATCTCTAAATATTAATATTTCAGATTCTTAAATTTGCAAATGACAATAGTCAATTTTTAGTTTCTGTACTCTCTTGTTACTTAATACTGTATTTTAATATTTCGATTATTATTTGGAAGCTCACTCAACTTAATGGCTAACATTTTCATCCCTCTTTATTAAGTCACACTAAGGATCACCCATGATGCTAATCCATATTCAAATTCAAATGCTATAATTCAAGGATTACTTATTCTTTTCACAAGAAATTGCGTTAAGTTATACCAACAACAGACTAAATTAAATTTCCATGGTGACAATTAATTCTTAATGCACCTAATAATCCCTTATATAGCAAATTGTTAATACAAACTGAAATCACACTTTTTTATATGATGTGTGGAACTTTTTGGAATAATTATTTCAAATACTAAGGCATAGGGGCCTAGTTATCAACGTGTCTATTTTCCTGCCTTCGCCGGCCCAATACGCTCCCCTAAGCTCGCCTCACATCGCAGCCGCGGACCTGCAAAAATTCGCCTAAGTTATCAAAAAAGCTGTTAAAAATCCGCGCACCAAGTACGGGGCGATGAGCAGTTATCACTCATCCGATCTTGCTGCTCTTCGGCTTTTTCACAGCTTTCTTGCTAGCCTGTCACTAAGCACTCACACTATACTATACTGTTCTACCCCCTATACCGGCGCCCCCGGAGCCTCCCGCAACTAAATAAAGTTACTAACCCCTAAACCGCCGCTCCTAGACCCCGCCACAACTCTTATAAATGTATTAACCCCTAAACCGCCACTCCTAGACCCCACCGCAACTCTTATAAATGTATTAACCCCTATACCACCGCTCCCGGACACCGCTGCCACCTACATTATACCCAGTAACCCCTATCCTGCCCCCCCTATACCGTTGCCCACTATAATAAAGTTATTAACCCCTATCCTGCTGATCCCGCACCTTGCTGCAACTAAATAAATAGTTTAACCCCTAAACCGCCGCTCCCTGACCCCGCCGCAACCTATATTAAATTTATTAACCCCTATCCTGCCCCCCCTACACCGTCGCCACCTATAATAAATGTATTAACCCTATCCTGCCCCCCACTACACCGCCGCCACTGTAATAAAATTATTAACCCCTAAACCTAAGTCTAACACTAACCCTAACATCCCCCTAACTTAAATATTAATTAAATAAATCTAAATAATATTTCTATTATGAGCTAAATTAATCCTATTTAAAACTAAATACTTACCTTTAAAATAAACCCTAATATAGCTACAATATAAATAATAATTATATTGTAGCTATCTTAGGATTTATTTTTATTTTACAGGCAAATTTCAATTTATTTTAACTATGTACAATAGCTATTAAATAGTTATTAACTATTTAATAGCTTACCTAGCTAAAATAAAGAGAAATTAACCTGTAAAATAAAAACTAACCTAAGTTACAATTACACCTAACACTACACTATACTTAAATAAATTATTCCTATTTAAAACTAAATACTTACCTGTAAAATAAACCCTAAGGCCAAGATTTGTAGTTCGGCGGTAAAAGGGCTGCTAACGCTCCGCGGGCTTTTTTCTGGCCGCACCATAAATTTAACTCTGGTATCGAGAGTTTAATCAAATGCTGCGTTAGGCTCCAAAAAAGGAGCGTAGAGCATTTTTACCGCAAATGCAACTCTCGATACCAGAGTTGCTTACGGACGCAGCCGGCCTCAAAAACGTGCTCGTGCACGATTCCCCCATAGGAAACAATGGGGCTGTTTGAGCTGAAAAAAAACCTAACACCTGCAAAAAAGCAGCGTTCAGCTCCTAACGCAGCCCCATTGTTTCCTATGGGGAAACACTTCCTACGTCTGCACCTAACACTCTAACATGTACCCCGAGTCTAAACACCCCTAACCTTACACTTATTAACCCCTAATCTGCCGCCCCCGTTATCGCTGACCCCTGCATATTTTTTTAAACCCCTAATCTTCCGCTCCGTAAACCGCCGCCACCTACGTTATCCCTATGTACCCCTAATCTGCTACCCCTAACACCGCCGACCCCTAGATTATATTTATTAACCCCTAATCTGCCCCCCACAACGTCGCCGACACCTGCCTACACTTATTAACCCCTAATCTGCCGAGTGGACCTGAGCGCTACTATAATAAAGTTATTAACCCCTAATCCGCCTCACTAACCCTATCATAAATAGTATTAACCCCTAATCTGCCCTCCCTAACATCGCCGACACCTAACTTCAATTATTAACCCCTAATCTTCCGATCGGAGCTCACCGCTATTCTAATAAATGGATTAACCCCTAAAGCTAAGTCTAACCCTAACACTAACACCCCCCTAAGTTAAATATAATATTTATCTAACGAAATAAATTAACTCTTATTAAATAACTTATTTCTATTTAAAGCTAAATACTTACCTGTAAAATAAATCCTAATATAGCTACAATATAAATTATAATTATATTATAGCTATTTTAGGATTAATATTTATTTTACAGGCAACTTTGTAATTATTTTAACCAGGTACAATAGCTATTAAATAGTTAAGAACTATTTAATAGTTACCTAGTTAAAATAATAACAAATTTACCTGTAAAATAAATCCTAACCTAAGATATAATTAAACCTAACACTACCCTATCAATAAAATAATTAAATAAACTACCTACAATTACCTACAATTAACCTAACACTACACTATCAATAAATTAATTAAACACAATTCCTACAAATAAATACAATTAAATAAACTAGCTAAAGTACAAAAAATAAAAAAGAACTAAGTTACAGAAAATAAAAAAATATTTACAAACATAAGAAAAATATTACAACAATTTTAAACTAATTACACCTACTCTAAGCCCCCTAATAAAATAACAAAGCCCCCCAAAATAAAAAATTCCCTACCCTATTCTAAATTAAAAAAGTTACAAGCTCTTTTACCTTACCAGCCCTGAACAGGGCCCTTTGCGGGGCATGCCCCAAGAATTTCAGCTCTTTTGCCTGTAAAAAAAAACATACAATACCCCCCCCCAACATTACAACCCACCACCCACATACCCCTAATCTAACCCAAACCCCCCTTAAATAAACCTAACACTAAGCCCCTGAAGATCTTCCTACCTTGTCTTCACCATCCAGGTATCACCGATCCGTCCTGGCTCCAAGATCTTCATCCAACCCAAGCGGGGGTTGGCGATCCATAATCCGGTCCAGAAGAGGCTCCAAAGTCTTCCTCCTATCCGGCAAGAAGAGGACATCCGGACCGGCAAACATCTTCTCCAAGCGGCATCTTCGATCTTCTTCCATCCGGAGCAAAGCGGCAGGATCCTGAAGACATCCAGCGCGGAACATCCATCCGGACCGACGACTGAACGACGAATGACTGTTCCTTTAAGGGACGTCATCCAAGATGGCGTCCCTCGAATTCCGATTGGCTGATAGGATTCTATCAGCCAATCGGAATTAAGGTAGGAATTTTCTGATTGGCTGATGGAATCAGCCAATCAGAATCTAGTTCAATCCGATTGGCCGATCCAATCAGCCAATCAGATTGAGCTCGCATTCTATTGGCTGATCGGAACAGCCAATAGAATGCGAGCTCAATCTGATTGGCTGATTGGATCAGCCAATCGGATTGAACTTGATTCTGATTGGCTGATTCCATCAGCCAATCAGAAAATTCCTACCTTAATTCCGATTGGCTGATAGAATCCTATCAGCCAATCGGAATTCGAGGGACGCCATCTTGGATGACGTCCCTTAAAGGAACAGTCATTCGTCGTTCAGTCGTCGGTCCGGATGGATGTTCCGCGCTGGATGTCTTCAGGATCCTGCCGCTTCACTCCGGATGGAAGAAGATCGAAGATGCCGCTTGGAGAAGATGTTTGCCGGTCCGGATGTCCTCTTCTTGCCGGATAGGAGGAAGACTTTGGAGCCTCTTCTGGACCGGATTATGGATCGCCAACCCCCGCTTGGGTTGGATGAAGATCTTGGAGCCAGGACGGATCGGTGATACCTGGATGGTGAAGACAAGGTAGGAAGATCTTCAGGGGCTTAGTGTTAGGTTTATTTAAGGGGGGTTTGGGTTAGATTAGGGGTATGTGGGTGGTGGGTTGTAATGTTGGGGGGGGGGTATTGTATGTTTTTTTTTACAGGCAAAAGAGCTGAAATTCTTGGGGCATGCCCCGCAAAGGGCCCTGTTCAGGGCTGGTAAGGTAAAAGAGCTTGTAACTTTTTTAATTTAGAATAGGGTAGGGAATTTTTTATTTTGGGGGGCTTTGTTATTTTATTAGGGGGCTTAGAGTAGGTGTAATTAGTTTAAAATTGTTGTAATATTTTTCTTATGTTTGTAAATATTTTTTTATTTTCTGTAACTTAGTTCTTTTTTATTTTTTGTACTTTAGCTAGTTTATTTAATTGTATTTATTTGTAGGAATTGTGTTTAATTAATTTATTGATAGTGTAGTGTTAGGTTAATTGTAGGTAATTGTAGGTAGTTTATTTAATTATTTTATTGATAGGGTAGTGTTAGGTTTAATTATATCTTAGGTTAGGATTTATTTTACAGGTAAATTTGTTATTATTTTAACTAGGTAGCTATTAAATAGTTATTAACTATTTAATAGCTATTGTACCTGGTTAAAATAATTACAAAGTTGCCTGTAAAATAAATATTAATCCTAAAATAGCTATAATATAATTATAATTTATATTGTAGCTATATTAGGATTTATTTTACAGGTAAGTATTTAGCTTTAAATAGGAATAAGTTATTTAATAAGAGTTAATTTATTTCGTTAGATAAAAATTATATTTAACTTAGGGGGGTGTTAGTGTTAGGGTTAGACTTAGCTTTAGGGGTTAATACATTTATTAGAATAGCGGTGAGCTCCGGTCGGCAGATTAGGGGTTAATAATTGAAGTTAGGTGTCGGCGATGTTAGGGAGGGCAGATTAGGGGTTAATACTATTTATGATAGGGTTAGTGAGGCGGATTAGGGGTTAATACATTTATTATAGTAGCGCTCAGGTCCGCTCGGCAGATTAGGGGTTAATAAGTGTAGGCAGGTGTCGGCGACGTTGAGGGGGGCAGATTAGGGGTTAATAAATATAATATAGGGGTCGGCGATGTTAGGGGCAGCAGATTAGGGGTACATAGGGATAACGTAGGTGGCGGCGATTTGCGGTCGGAAGATTAGGGGTTAATTATTTTAAGTAGCTGGCGGCGACGTTGTGGGGGCAAGTTAGGGGTTAATAAATGTAATACAGGGGTCGGCGGGGTTAGGGGCAGCAGATTAGGGGTACATAAATATAACATAGGTGGCGGTCGGCAGATTAGGGGTTAAAAATTTTAATCGAGTGGCGGCGGTGTGGGGGGACCTCGGTTTAGGGATACATAGGTAGTTTATGGGTGTTAGTGTACTTTAGGGTACAGTAGTTAAGAGCTTTATGAACCGGCGTTAGCCAGAAAGCTCTTAACTCCTGCTATTTTCAGGCGGCTGGAATCTTGTCGTTAGAGCTCTAACGCTCACTTCAGAAACGACTCTAAATACCGGCGTTAGAAAGATCCCATTGAAAATATAGGCTACGCAAATGGCGTAGGGGGATCTGCGGTATGGAAAAGTCGCGGCTGAAAAGTGAGCGTTAGACCTTTTAATCACTGACTCCAAATACCAGCGGGCGGCCAAAACCAGCGTTAGGAGCTTCTAACGCTGGTTTTCACGGCTACCGCCGAACTCCAAATCTAGGCCTAAGATAGCTACAATATAATTAATAATTACATTGTAGCTATCTTAGGATTTATATTTATTTTACATGTAACTTTGTATTTATTTTAGCTAGTTAGAATAGTTATTAAATAGTTATTAACTATTTAATAACTACCTAGCTAAAAGAAATACAAAATTACCTGTAAAATAAATCCTAACCTAAGTTACAATTAAACCTAACACTACACTATCATTATATTAATTAAATAAATTACCTACAAATAACTACAATTAAATACAATTACATAAACTAACTAAAGTACAAAAAATAAAAAAAGCTAAGTTACAAAAAATAAAAAAAATAAGTTACAAACATTTTAAAAATATTACAACAATTTTAAGCTACTTACACCTAATCTAAGCCCCCTAATAAAATAACAAACCCCCCCCCAAAATAAAAAAAATGCCCTACCCTATTCTAAATTAAAAAAGTTCAAAGCTCTTTTACCTTACCAGCCCTTAAAAGGGCATTTTGTGGGGCATGCCCCAAAGAATTCAGCTCTTTTGCCTGTAAAAGAAAAATACAACCCCCCCAACATTAAAACCCACCACCCACATACCCCTAATCTAACCCAAACCCCCCTTAAAATAACCTAACACTAATCCCCTGAAGATCATCCTACCTTGAGTCGTCTTCACTCAGCCGAGCAGAGATGGAACCGAAGAGGAGACCCGGAGCGGCAGAAGTTATCCTCCAAGCGGCGCTGAAGAAATCTTCCATCCGATGAAGTGATCCTCCAAGCGGCGCTGAAGAAGTCTTCCATCCGGGCGATGTCATCTTCCAAGAGGCGCTGAAGAAGTCTTCTATCCGGCGATGTCATCTTCCAAGCGGGGTCTTCAATCTTCATCCCGCCGACGCAGAACATCCTTCTTTACCGACGGACTACCGACGAATGAAGGCTCCTTTAAGGGACGTCATCCAAGATGGCGTCCCTTCAATTCCGATTGGCTGATAGGATTCTATCAGCCAATCGGAATTAAGGTAGGAAAAATCTGATTGGCTGATTGAATCAGCCAATCAGATTCAAGTTCAATCCGATTGGCTGATCCAATCAGCCAATCAGATTGAGCTTGCATTCTATTGGCTGTTCCGATCAGCCAATAGAATGCAAGCTCAATCTGATTGGCTGATTGGATCAGCCAATCGGATTGAACTTGAATCTGATTGGCTGATTAAATCAGCCAATCAGATTTTTCCTACCTTAATTTCGATTGGCTGATAGAATCCAATCAGCCAATCGGATTGAGCTTGCATTCTATTGGCTGTTCCGATCAGCCAATAGAATGCAAGCTCAATCTGATTGGCTGATTGGATCAGCCAATCGGATTGAACTTGATTCTGATTGGCTGATTCCATCAGCCAATCAGAATATTCCTACCTTAATTCCGATTGGCTGATAGAATCCTATCAGCCAATCGGAATTCGAGGGACGCCATCTTGGATGACGTCCCTTAAAGGAACCGTCATTCTTCAGTTGGACGTCGCCAGAAGAAGATGGGTCCGCGGTGGAGGTCTTCAGGATGGAGCCGGTCGTCATCGGATGAAGATAGAAGATGCCGCTTGGATCAAGATGGTTGCCGGTCCGGATCGCCTCTTCTTCCCGGATAGGATGAAGACTTTGGAGCCTCTTCTGGACCTCTTCAGCCACCAGATGATGGATCGCCAGCCCCCGCTTGGGTTGGATGAAGATTTTGGAGCCAGGACGGATCGGTGATACCTGGTGAGGTGAAGACAAGGTAGGATGATCTTCAGGGGCTTAGTGTTAGGTTTATTTAAGGGGGGTTTGGGTTAGATTAGGGGTATGTGGGTGGTGGGTTGTAATGTTGGGGGGGGGTATTGTATGTTTTTTTTTACAGGCAAAAGAGCTGAACTTCTTGGGGCATGCCCCGCAAAGGGCCCTTTTCAGGGCTGGTAAGGTAAAAGAGCTTTGAACTTTAGTAATTTAGAATAGGGTAGGGCATTTTTTTGGGGGGGTCTTTGTTATTTTATTAGGGGGCTTAGAGTAGGTGTAATTAGTTTAAAATTGTTGTAATATTTTTCTTATGTTTGTAAATATTTTTTTATTTTTTGTAACTTAGTTCTTTTTTATTTTTTGTACTTTAGTTAGTTTATTTCATTGTAGTTATTTGTAGATATTGTATTTAATTAATGTATTGATAGTGTAGTGTTAGGTTTAATTGTAGGTAATTATAGGTATTTTATTTAATTAATTTAATGATAGTATAGTGTTAGGTTTAATTGTAACTTAGGTTAGGATTTATTTTACAGGTAATTTTGTAATTATTTTAACTAGGTAGCTATTAAATAGTTCTTAACTATTTAATAGCTATTGTACCTGGTTAAAATAATTACAAAGTTGCCTGTAAAATAGATATTAATCCTAAAATAGCTACAATGTAATTATAATTTATATTGTAGCTATATTAGGATTTATTTTACAGGTAAGTATTTAGCTTTAAATAGGAATAATTTATTTAATAAGAGTTAATTTATTTCATTAGATTAAAATTATATTTAACTTAGGGGGGTGTTAGTGTTAGGGTTAGACTTAGCTTTAGGGGTTAATACATTTATTAGAATAGCGGTGAGCTCCGGTCGGCAGATTAGGGGTTAATAATTGAAGTTAGGTGTCGGCGATGTTAGGGAGGGCAGATTAGGGGTTAATACTATTTATTATAGGGTTAGTGAGGCGGATTAGGGGTTAATAACTTTATTATAGTAGCGGTGCAGTCCGCTCGGCAGATTAGGGGTTAATAAGTGTAGGCAGGTGGAGGCGACGTTGAGGGGGGCAGATTAGGGGTTAATAAATATAATATAGGGGTCGGCGGTGTTAGGGGCAGCAGATTAGGGGTACATAGCTATAATGTAGGTGGCGGCGCTTTGCGGTCGGCAGATTAGGGGTTAATTATTGTAGGTAGCTGGCGGTGACGTTGTGGGGGGCAGATTAGGGGTTAATAAATATAATACAGGGGTCGGCGGTGTTAGGGGCAGCAGATTAGGGGTACATAAGTATAACGTAGGTGGCGGTCGGCAGAATAGGGGTTAAAAAAATTTAATCGAGTGGCGGCGATGTGGGGGGGCCTCGGTTTAGGGGTACATAGGTAATTTATGGGTGTTAGTGTACTTTAGAGTAAAGTAGTTAAGAGCTTTATGAACCGGCGTTAGCCCAAAAACTCTTAACTACTGACTTTTTTCTGCGGCTGGAGTTTTGTCGTTAGATTTGTAACGCTCACTTCAGACACGACTCTAAATACCGGAGTTAGAAAGATCCCATTGAAAAGATAGGATACGCAATTGACGTAAGGGGATCTGTGGTATGGAAAAGTCGCGGCTGAAAAGTGAGCGTTAGACCCTTTTTTGAGTGACTCCAAATACCGGAGTTAGCCTAAAACCAGCGTTAGGAGCCTCTAACGCTGGTTTTCATGGCTAACGCCAAACTCCAAATCTAGCCGTTAGGGTTTATTTTACAGGTAAGTATTTAGTTTTAAATAGGAATAATTTATTAAAGTATAGTGTAGTGTTAGGTGTAATTGTAACTTATGCTAGTTTTTATTTTACAGGTAAATTTCTCTTTATTTTAGCTAGGTAAGCTATTAAATAGTTAATAACTATTTAATAGCTATTGTACCTAGTTAAAATAAATTGAAAGATGCCTGTAAAATAAAAATAAATCCTAAAATAGCTACAATATAATTATTATTTATATTGTAGCTATATTGGGGTTTATTTTAAAGGTAAGTATTTAGTTTTATATAAAACAGAAGGGGTACCCAATAGGTAGATATAGCAGCTCTTTAAGTGCGATAATTCCCAAAAACCACACTACAATTAAAATAGTACAAGGATTAAGAGTGCGCTCAGAACGAGCTCTACCAGAATGCTAATTCTATCGACAATTGAATAATATAATATATATAAAAAAAAAATTGAAATAGAGTCTAAAATTTCCAATATTAAATAAAAGTGTATTTTATTTACTATTTTACTTAAAACTTTATAAACAGCAGATCATATACATAAACATAAATAAGATAGATTAAAGGGACACTGTACCCAAAAAAATTATTTCGTGATTCAGATTGAGCATGAAATTTTAAGCAACTTTCTAATTTACTCCCATTATCAAATTTTCTTCATTCTCTTGGTATCTTTATTTGGAATGCAAGAATGTAAGTTTAGATGCCGGCCCATTTTTGGTGAACAACCTGGGTTGTCCTTGCTGATTGGTGGATAAATTCATCCACCAATAAAAAAGTGCTGTCCAGAGTACTGAAACCAAAAAAAAACTTAGATGCCTTCTTTTTCAAATAATGATAGCAAGAGAACGAAGAAAAATTGATAATAGGAGTAAATTAGAAAATTGCTTAAAATTGCATGCTCTTTCTGAATTGCAAAAGAAAAAATTTGGGTACAGTGTCCCTTTAAGGTGCACCTTATATCTGCTACACAATAAATACAATGTAATTTAAAACTTTGGATACAATGTAATTTAAAACTTTGTTATGTAAACAGCAAGAATGTAGTGAATGAGGTATATTATAGCGTGTTTCTTAGTTTCTGTCACTTATTTTTTATCCAAACTTTGCAACGTTAATAGTTTTTGGTCATTCTGAAATAGTGTGACACCCAAGGATGTTGATTCGATGCTTAGTTAAGCACGATATTATTGGGTTCCAGGGATTTTATATTTTTAAATTTTTAAATGTCTCTTATGTGGATCAATATTGCCCATACAGGTGGTTAACTCACCAGAATCCGAACGTTTCAGAAGTCTTTCTCTGACCCGGTTCCTATCTCTGTATTTGCCTCTTTAGTGTAGAGTTTTCGGCGTCCTGTCAGCCGTTAGGTTGGATTCTGACGTGTCTCAAACACGTGCTAGGCTCATCCACCAATCACTGGGTCAGATTACCGGTGAGTAGTTTTTTGAAAACGGCAATATGTTCCGTATGTGGCGATCGGTCAGTTAATGTTCCGAGGGCAATAATCTCACTAAATGTAGGTCCCTTTGACACCTTTCTACACTTAGGAGTTTTGCCAGAAGTTCAAATGATATCCAGAAACGAAACTTTACAAGCTATCAGTGTCACTCCTTTTTAGATACAATCCAGTGCTTTACTTCGAAAATACCCACTTTAAGCTGGCCAGCTTTCATCGGTCTGAGTCATCTACGCGTTTCAGCAGAAATGCTTTTTTCAACGCGTAGATGACTCAGACCGATGAAAGCTGGCCAGCTTAATGTGGGTATTTTTGAAGTAAAGCACTGGATTGTATCTAAAAAGGAGTGACACTGATAGCTTGTAAAGTTTCGTTTCTGGATATTATTTGAACTTCTGGCAAAACTCCTAAGTGTAGAAAGGTGTCAAAGGGACCTACATTTAATGAGATTATTGCCAATAATATCGTGCTTAGCTAAGCATCAAATCAACATCCTTGGGTGTCACACTATTTCAGAATTACCAAAAACTATTAACGTTGCAAAGTTTGGTTAAAAAATAAGTGACAGAAACTAAGAAACACGCTATAATATACCTCATTCACTACATTCTTGCTGTTTACATAACAAAGTTTTAAATTACATTGTATCCAAAGTTTTAAATTACATTGTATCTATTGTGTAGCAGATATAAGGTGCACCTTAATCTATCTTATTTATGTTTATGTATATGATCTACTGTTTATAAAGTTTTAAGTAAAATACTAAATAAAATACACTTTTATTTAATATTGGAAATTTTAGACTCCATTTCAAAAGTATTTAGTTTTAATAGGATTAATTTAGTTCATAATAGAAATATTATTTAGATTTTTTTAATTCATATTTAAGTTAGGGGGGTGTTAGGGTTAGTGTTAGACTTAGGTTTAGGGGTTAATAAATTTATTACAGTGGCGGCGGTGTAGTTGGGGGCAGGATAGGGGTTAATAAATGTATTATAGGTGGCGACGGTGTAGGGGGGCAGATTAGGGGTTAATAAATTTAATATAGGTTGCGGCAGGGTCCGGGAGCGGCGGTTTAGGGGTTAATATGTAGCGTGCGTGGTCCCCGGGAGCGACAGTTTAGGGGGTAATAACTTTATTTAGTTGAGGCGGTGTAGGGGGGACAGATTAGGGGTGTTTAGACTCGGGGTACATGTTAGGGTGTTAGGTGCAGACATCTCCCATAGGAATCAATGGGATGTCTGGCAGCAGCGAACTTGTACTTTCGCTATGGTCAGACTCCCATTGATTCCTATGGGATCCGCCGCCTCCAGGGTGCCGGTTTGAAAACCAGGTACGCTGGGCCAGAAAAGTGCCGAGCGTACCTGCTAGTTTTTTGATAACTAGCAAAAGTAGTCAGATTGTGCCGCACTTGTGTGCGGAACATCTGTAGTGACGTAAGAATCGATCTGTGTCGGACTGAGTCCGGCGGATCGAAGTTTACGTCACAAAATTCTACTTTTGCTGGTCTCTAGCCTTTGATAACTAAGGCGAATCAGCCTCGCCACATATACGCTGTGGAATTCCAGCGTATTTGAGGTTGACGGCTTGATAACTAGGCCCCATACTATACTAGATCCAATGATTAATGAGGTCATAGGCTGAATTTAGGCTTGTTGGAAATCTTGTTTTCAATTTGAAAATCCAAAATATCTCTTTTTTGGCAAGCACAGACTCTCTGTCACCCCCTCTTCGCCCCGCATCCACAGTCTCAATTATTGTCCATTTAAAATGAGTATTGTCTTTATTATGGAACATTTCAAATTGCATCAAGCCGTTGTTGGAGCCAGCAGGTGCACACTTCCCATAATATCCATGTTCCAGTTGGATTTGCAAGCATGAAGACCAGTGATTGAAACAAAGAATCGGGGACTCCTTACCCCCCACAAGCCGGTATCCGCCTGGTGACGTCACGCCTGTGAGCCGGGTGCATCAGAGTGTGACTCCTGTTGGAGTAGCTTGGTCGAGCGTGGAAGCTCCGGGCTAGAAATACAGATGGGCGGCAGCACAGTGAAATTCCCACCGAAGGGCTTCAACAAACACAGGTTAACACACCGAGATTGAGCGGCCGTGAAGAGGGGGGTAAGTTAAACACGCTTGCCATTCTATATATATCGATCCTCATCGTATAGCCACACCAGGGTTTGTTTGCTCCTGTCCACCATTGGGGAACAAACAGATGTTATTTAATATAGTAGTCTCCCCTCGTTCAAGACTGAACTCCAATTATAAGTTAACCAACAGGGTGGAGAGATAAATTTAACATGATTAAATTGTAACCAATGAGAATATAGATTAGGGTACTTAAGGTCAAATGCAGGTGTGCTCTCTAGCTATGATTACGGCTGCGAGCCGAAACATGTTAGCTTTCTTTTCTCATGTTTGAATTTTGTTTGTTTTTTATGTTTTTGACATGTTTTAAATATGTGTGAAAACACTTGAATAAATTTCTCTTTTTATCGCTATTTGCACTTTTGCTGAAAGACTTTTTTGTTGTTCATGAATTTATATATATATATATATATATATATATATATATATATATAGTGAGAGAGACTATACGTGTGAATGTGTGAGACTGTGGGCTCGATGATTGAAAGCTCTCTTCGACTGGCGAGATTATTAAAGAATGCTCGCCAGTCCTTTTATTTTCCTGATGGAATTATCTAAAGCCACTTTTTACCCTGAAAACAGGGTGTCTCGCTAAGGGGCGTATACTGTGTTTTCAAATGAAAAGTGCACAATAAAATTAGTATTTTAAACTTCATACAAAACAAATATTTTAACTATTCACATAAAAATAAACAGGGGAAAACTGTATTGTTAAGGTGCATCAAAAATTGTAAAGAAATTCTTCAATACAAATCGTATTAAATATGCACACCGTAAATCATAATTTTAGTACACTGGGTGTGCAAAAATCACACAGAAATTTATACTTATAAATACAAAATGCAAAGTGTAATTGTTGTTTTTTCGTAAAATGGGCTGAACATGGGTGTATATGACAATGTCTCTCTAATCCCAGCGTAATTCTGTAAAGATTTACGCACTACAGATCTACAGATTTTTTTCTTGCCAACTAAAAGGTTGCAAACTTTTCTCAAAACATTACGGATACTTATTACTAATATAAAAACTCTCGCCACTCACAGGGACTGCCCTTTTTTCATGATCATTCCACCAGGGCAGCCCTGCGAGAGTCATCGAGGAAAAGTAGGTTTGAGCTGGCAAAATTTGTATCATAAACAGTTACCAGTATCAGCGCTTGGGTCTGGTAGTTGGTAGAGAAAGAGAAGCCGGTTATAGTTGTTTTGAAATTTGTGAGTGAAAAAACCTCAGGCTGGCTGGTGTAGGCAAACCAGCTGATGGTCCCGGAACCACTGCTGTTCAGATCCGGATGTGCTGCTGCCCGTAGTGGAAGGTGTGTGCTCTCAGGTAACACCCAGTCAGGAACAGGAACTAGGACAGAATAGAAGACAGGCGCAGCCCAATTCAAGTGCAGGGTAATTTATTTGGACATACGTGCAAAAACACAATACATACTTACAAACGTTTAAAAGATAAAACAGCAAAAATGGATTTAAAATGATCCCTCCAGTAAGGTAATCGAATTCACAGCCCAGACAAGAACATCTCAGTCGGATAATACCAAGTCTGGGTGAGAGGTGCTGGGAAAGATTACTCCTGGTGGTAAAAAACAAATGACTCTACGTACGTTTCGTCTGAGTTCGCTCAGACTTTTTCAAGAGTATAAAAAATGACAATAAGCTGAATGTATCACAGGGCTCAAACCAGCTTTATAAAAGAGCCACTGTGGGTGGAAAAAAGGATTCTGAGCCAATCAGTGATATTGCTGTGTGTGCATGCTGATCATGAAAGGCTGAGTCCAATAAAAATATAACAAAGTCCTGATTGTTACTGCTATTGCACATATTAGCTCACACGAAGAAAACAGACATTTAAAATATGAGTTAATACCTGTACCAATTGTATCAGAATAATGATTTTTTAAAAATTCTGGTAAAAACATCTCTAAAAAAGCCTAATAGGAAACAAAAAGCCTAATAGGAAACAAAAACTTACCTAGTATAATACATTTGAATATTTAACCCCTTAATGACCGCAGCACTTTTCCATTTTCTGTCCGTTTGGGACCAAGGCTATTTTTACATTTCTGCGGTGTTTGTGTTTGGCTGTAATTCTCCTCTTACTCATTTACTGTACCCACACATATTATATACCGTTTTTCTCGCCATTAAGTGGACTTTCTAAAGATACCATTATTTTCATCATATCTTATAATTAACTAAAAAAAAATTATATAATATGAGAAAAAAAGGGAAAAAAACACACTTTTTCTAACTTTGACCCCCAAAATCTGTTACACATCTACAACCACCAAAAAACACCCATGCTAAATAGTTTCTAAATTTTTCAACCACCAAAAAACACCCATGCTAAATAGTTTCTAAATATAGGGCCATAAATACAAGTAGCAGTTTGCTATTTCCAAACCCCTTTTTTTCAAAATTAGCGCTAGTTACATTGGAACACTGATATCTTTCAGGAATCCCTGAATATCCCTTGACATGTACAAATTTTTTTTTTTAGAAGACATCCCAAAGTATTGATCTAGGCCCATTTTGGTATATTTCATGCCACCATTTCACCGCCAAATGCAATCAAATAAAAAAAAATGTTCACTTTTTCACAATTTTGTTCACAAACTTTAGGTTTCTCACTGAAATTATTTACAAACAACTTGTGCAATTATGACATAAATGGTTGTAAATTCTTCTCTGGGATCCCCTTTGTTCAGAAATAGCAGACATGTATGGCTTTTGTTGTTGCTTTTTGGTAATTAGAAGGGCGCTAAATGCCACTGCGCACCACGCATGTATTATGCCCAGCAATGAAGGGGTTAATTAGGGAGCATGTAGGGAGCTTCTAGGGTTAATTTTAGCTTTAATGTAGTGTAGTAGACAACCCAAAGTATTGATCTAGGCCCATTTTGGTATATTTCATGCCACCATTTCACCGCCAGATGCGATCAAATTAAAAAAAACGTAATATTTTTCACAATTTTAGGTTTCTCACTGAAATCATTTACAAGCAGCTTGTGCAATTATGGCACAAATGGCTGTAAATGCTTCTCTGGGATCCTCTTTGTTCAGAAATAGCAGACATATATGACTTTGGCATTGCTTTTTGGTAATTAGAAGGCCGCTAAATGCCGCTGCGCATCACACGTGTATTATGTCTAGCAGTGAAGGGGTTAATTAGGTAGCTTGTAGGGAGCTTGCAGGGTTAATTTTAGATTTAGTGTAGAGATCAGCCTCCCATCTGACACATCACAACCCCTGATAACTCCCAAACAGCTCCCTTCCCTCCCCCACCCCACAACTGTCCCCGCCATCTTAAGTACTGGCAGAAAGTCTGCCAGTACAAAAATAAAGGGAATCTTTGTTGTTGTTTTTTTTAAATTGTATAGCATATTTACATATGCTGCTGTGTAGTATCCCCCTTATCCCCCAACCTCCCTGATCCCCCCCAAACACTTCTCTAACAGTCCCCCTCTTACTTTTTGGGGGCCATCTTGGGTACTGGCAGCTATCTGCCAGTACCCAGTTTGCAGAAAAAATGTTTTCTGTTTTTTTTTTCACTGTTTTTTTTTCTGTAGTGTAGCTTCCCTCCCACATACCAACCCAACACCCCCTGATTTAGCTTTCTTTTTTTTATTTTATTAGCGGCATAAACCTGATTACCTATGCTATTACCAATCCTATTTTCTGTAGTGCAGCGTTCCCACCCGCTCCCTCCCCGTGCACACGCCCGCCCCCTCCCTATCGTGCACGCGCGCCCGTGCACGCCCCCGGACATCCCCGCCCACGATCCTGCCCACCTGCACATTTCCAGGGCCATCGATGGCCGCCACCCGCCTCCCGGTACTGCTCCCACCCACCAACGAAGGAAGCCACCGATCTCCGGTGCAGAGAGGGCCACAGAGTGGCTCTCTCTGCATCGGATGGCCATACATTGTTATTGCAGGATGCCTCCATATTGAGGCATTACTGCAATAACCGGAAAGCAGCTGGAAGCGAGCAGGATCGCTTCCAGCTGCTTTCCACACCGAGGACGTGCAGGGTACGTCCTCAGGCGTTAACTGCCTTTTTTTTGAGGACGTACCCTGCACGTCCTCAGTCATTAAGAGGTTAAAGGAATATTTAAAGGAATATCCCTTGAGAAGTAGCAGTAGATATTGAAAATTAAAAATTAAATAATTAAAAATTAAATAATTACAAATTAAAAAGTGAACATCACATGAAAGCTTGTAAGTCTAGATCCACATTGTGTCCGTGAGGCTGCATGGAGTTAAGTTGGTAAATCCAATATGACTCCCTGCGTCTCAATGTGAGGAGTCTATTTGGAAATTTATTTGCTGGAATCCAGTCTATTATTTGTATTTTTAAAGAACTGGGGTCTTTATTGTGGTACAGCCTAAAATGTTCTGATACACTATGGCCTAGATTTAGAGTTCGGCGGTAAAAGGGCTGTTAACGCTCCGCGGGTTTTTTTCTGGCCGCACCATAAATTTAACTCTGGTATCGAGAGTTCAAACAAATGCTGCGTTAGGCTCCAAAAAAGGAGCGTAGAGCATTTTTACCGCAAATGCAACTCTCGATACCAGAGTTGCTTACGGACGCGGCCGGCATCAAAAACGTGCTCGTGCACGATTCTCCCATAGGAAACAATGGGGCTGTTTGAGCTGAAAAAAAACCTAACACCTGCAAAAAAGCAGCGTTCAGCTCCTAACGCAGCCCCATTGTTTCCTATGGGGAAACACCTCCTAAGTCTGCACCTAACACCCTAACATGTACCCCGAGTCTAAACACCCCTAACCTTACACTTATTAACCCCTAATCTGCCGCCCCCGCTATCGCTGACCCCTGCATTACACTTTTAACCCCTAATCTGCCGCTCCGTAAACCGCCGCCACCTACGTTATCCCTATGTACCCCTAATCTGCTGCCCTAACATCGCCGACCCCTATGTTATATTTATTAACCCCTAATCTGCCCCCCACAACGTCGCCGACACCTACCTACACTTATTAACCCCTAATCTGCCGAGCGGACCTGAGCGCTACTATAATAAAGTTATTAACCCCTAATCCGCCTCACTAACCCTATCATAAATAGTATTAACCCCTAATCTGCCCTCCCTAACATCGCCGACACCTAACTTCAATTATTAACCCCTAATCTGCCGACCGGAGCTCACCGCTATTCTAATAAATGTATTAACCCCTAAAGCTAAGTCTAACCCTAACACTAACACCCCCCTAAGTTAAATATAATTTTTATCTAACGAAATAAATTAACTCTTATTAAATAAATAATTCCTATTTAAAGCTAAATACTTACCTGTAAAATAAATCCTAATATAGCTACAATATAAATTATAATTATATTATAGCTATTTTAGGATTAATATTTATTTTACAGGCAACTTTGTAATTATTTTAACCAGGTACAATAGCTATTAAATAGTTAAGAACTATTTAATAGTTACCTAGTTAAAATAATTACAAATTTACCTGTAAAATAAATCCTAACCTAAGATATAATTAAACCTAACACTACCCTATCAATAAAATAATTAAATAAACTACCTACAATTACCTACAATTAACCTAACACTACACTATCAATAAATTAATTAAACACAATTGCTACAAATAAATAACATTAAATAAACTATCTAAAGTACAAAAAATAAAAAAGAACTAAGTTACAGAAAATAATAAAATATTTACAAACATAAGAAAAATATTACAACAATTTTAAACTAATTACACCTACTCTAAGCCCCCTAATAAAATAACAAAGCCCCCCAAAATAAAAAATTCCCTACCCTATTCTAAAATACAAATATTACAAGCTCTTTTACCTTACCAGCCCTGAACAGGGCCCTTTGCGGGGCATGCCCCAAGAATTTCAGCTCTTTTGCCTGTAAAAAAAAACATACTATACCCCCCCCCCAACATTACAACCCACCACCCACATACCCCTAATCTAACCCAAACCCCCCTTAAATAAACCTAACACTACCCCCCTGATGATCTTCCTACCTTGTCTTCACCATGCCAGGTTCACCGATCCGTCCTGGCTCCAAGATCTTCATCCAACCCAAGCGGGGGCTAGACATCCACTGAAGAAGTCCAGAAGAGGGTCCAAAGTCTTCCTCCTATCCGGCAAGAAGAGGACATCCGGACCGGCAAACATCTTCTCCAAGCGGCATCTTCTATCTTCTTCCATCCGATGACGACCGGCTCCATCTTGAAGACCTCCAGCGCGGATCCATCCTCTTCTTCCGACGACTAGACGACGAATGACGGTTCCTTTAAGGGACGTCATCCAAGATGGCGTCCCTCGAATTCCGATTGGCTGATAGGATTCTATCAGCCAATCGGAATTAAGGTAGGAATTTTCTGATTGGCTGATGGAATCAGCCAATCAGAATATAGTTCAATCCGATTGGCTGATCCAATCAGCCAATCAGATTGAGCTCGCATTCTATTGGCTGATCGGAACAGCCAATAGAATGCGAGCTCAATCTGATTGGCTGATTGGATCAGCCAATCGGATTGAACTATATTCTGATTGGCTGATTCCATCAGCCAATCAGAATATTCCTACCTTAATTCCGATTGGCTGATAGAATCCTATCAGCCAATCGGAATTCGAGGGACGCCATCTTGGATGACGTCCCTTAAAGGAACCGTCATTCGTCGTCTAGTCGTCGGAAGAAGAGGATGGATCCGCGCTGGAGGTCTTCAAGATGGAGCCGGTCGTCATCGGATGGAAGAAGATAGAAGATGCCGCTTGGAGAAGATGTTTGCCGGTCCGGATGTCCTCTTCTTGCCGGATAGGAGGAAGACTTTGGACCCTCTTCTGGACTTCTTCAGTGGATGTCTAGCCCCCGCTTGGGTTGGATGAAGATCTTGGAGCCAGGACGGATCGGTGAACCTGGCATGGTGAAGACAAGGTAGGAAGATCATCAGGGGGGTAGTGTTAGGTTTATTTAAGGGGGGTTTGGGTTAGATTAGGGGTATGTGGGTGGTGGGTTGTAATGTTGGGGGGGGGGTATAGTATGTTTTTTTTTACAGGCAAAAGAGCTGAAATTCTTGGGGCATGCCCCGCAAAGGGCCCTGTTCAGGGCTGGTAAGGTAAAAGAGCTTGTAATATTTGTATTTTAGAATAGGGTAGGGAATTTTTTATTTTGGGGGGCTTTGTTATTTTATTAGGGGGCTTAGAGTAGGTGTAATTAGTTTAAAATTGTTGTAATATTTTTCTTATGTTTGTAAATATTTTATTATTTTCTGTAACTTAGTTCTTTTTTATTTTTTGTACTTTAGATAGTTTATTTAATGTTATTTATTTGTAGCAATTGTGTTTAATTAATTTATTGATAGTGTAGTGTTAGGTTAATTGTAGGTAATTGTAGGTAGTTTATTTAATTATTTTATTGATAGGGTAGTGTTAGGTTTAATTATATCTTAGGTTAGGATTTATTTTACAGGTAAATTTGTAATTATTTTAACTAGGTAACTATTAAATAGTTCTTAACTATTTAATAGCTATTGTACCTGGTTAAAATAATTACAAAGTTGCCTGTAAAATAAATATTAATCCTAAAATATCTATAATATAATTATAATTTATATTGTAGCTATATTAGGATGTATTTTACAGGTAAGTATTTAGCTTTAAATAGGAATTATTTATTTAATAAGAGTTAATTTATTTCGTTAGATAAAAATTATATTTAACTTAGGGGGGTGTTAGTGTTAGGGTTAGACTTAGCTTTAGGGGTTAATACATTTATTAGAATAGCGGTGAGCTCCGGTCGGCAGATTAGGGGTTAATAATTGAAGGTAGGTGTCGGCGATGTTAGGGAGGGCAGATTAGGGGTTAATACTATTTATGATAGGGTTAGTGAGGCGGATTAGGGGTTAATAACTTTATTATAGTAGCGCTCAGGTCCGCTCGGCAGATTAGGGGTTAATAAGTGTAGGTAGGTGTCGGCGACGTTGTGGGGGGCAGATTAGGGGTTAATAAATATAACATAGGGGTCGGCGATGTTAGGGGTAGCAGATTAGGGGTACATAGGGATAACGTAGGTGGCGGCGATTTGCGGTCGGAAGATTAGGGGTTAATTATTTTAAGTAGCTTGCGGCGACGTTGTGGGGGGCAAGTTAGGGGTTAATAGATATAATACAGGGGTCGGCGGTGTTAGGGGCAGCAGATTAGGGGTACATAAGTATAACGTAGGTGGCGGTCGGCAGATTAGGGGTTAAAAATTTTAATCGAGTGGCGGCGATGTGGGGGGACCTCGGTTTAGGGGTACATAGGTAGTTTATGGGTGTTAGTGTACTTTAGGGTACAGTAGTTAAGAGCTTTATAAACCGGCGTTAGCCAGAAAGCTCTTAACTCCTGCTATTTTCAGGCGGCTGGAATCTTGTCGTTAGAGCTCTAACGCTCACTGCAGAAACGACTCTAAATACCAGCGTTAGAAAGATCCCATTGAAAAGATAGGCTACGCAAATGGCGTAGGGGGATCTGCGGTATGGAAAAGTCGCGGCTGAAAAGTGAGCGTTAGACCCTTTAATCACTGACTCCAAATACCAGCGGGCGCCCAAAACCAGCGTTAGGAGCCTCTAACGCTGGTTTTGACGGCTACCGCCGAACTCTAAATCTAGGCCTATGTGTGGTAAGACCTATCTTAATGTTATTAACATGCTCACTAAGGCCTAGATTTAGAGTTCGGCGGTAAAAGGGCTGTTAACGCTCCGCGGGTTTTTTTCTGGCCGCACCATAAATTTAACTCTGGTATCGAGAGTTCAAACAAATGCTGCGTTAGGCTCCAAAAAAGGAGCGTAGAGCATTTTTACCGCAAATGCAACTCTCGATACCAGAGCTGCTTACGGACGCGGCCGGCATCAAAAACGTGCTCGTGCACGATTCTCCCATAGGAAACAATGGGGCTGTTTGAGCTGAAAAAAAACCTAACACCTGCAAAAAAGCAGCGTTCAGCTCCTAACGCAGCCCCATTGTTTCCTATGGGGAAACACCTCCTAAGTCTGCACCTAACACCCTAACATGTACCCCGAGTCTAAACACCCCTAACCTTACACTTATTAACCCCTAATCTGCCGCCCCCGCTATCGCTGACCCCTGCATTACACTTTTAACCCCTAATCTGCCGCTCCGTAAACCGCCGCCACCTACGTTATCCCTATGTACCCCTAATCTGCTGCCCTAACATCGCCGACCCCTATGTTATATTTATTAACCCCTAATCTGCCCCCCACAACGTCGCCGACACCTACCTACACTTATTAACCCCTAATCTGCCGAGCGGACCTGAGCGCTACTATAATAAAGTTATTAACCCCTAATCCGCCTCACTAACCCTATCATAAATAGTATTAACCCCTAATCTGCCCTCCCTAACATCGCCGACACCTACCTTCAATTATTAACCCCTAATCTGCCGACCGGAGCTCACCGCTATTCTAATAAATGTATTAACCCCTAAAGCTAAGTCTAACCCTAACACTAACACCCCCCTAAGTTAAATATAATTTTTATCTAACGAAATAAATTAACTCTTATTAAATAAATAATTCCTATTTAAAGCTAAATACTTACCTGTAAAATAAATCCTAATATAGCTACAATATAAATTATAATTATATTATACCTATTTTAGGATTAATATTTATTTTACAGGCAACTTTGTAATTATTTTAACCAGGTACAATAGCTATTAAATAGTTAAGAACTATTTAATAGTTACCTAGTTAAAATAATTACAAATTTACCTGTAAAATAAATCCTAACCTAAGATATAATTAAACCTAACACTACCCTATCAATAAAATAATTAAATAAACTACCTACAATTACCTACAATTAACCTAACACTACACTATCAATAAATTAATTAAACACAATTGCTACAAATAAATAAAATTAAATAAACTATCTAAAGTACAAAAAATAAAAAAGAACTAAGTTACAGAAAATAATAAAATATTTACAAACATAAGAAAAATATTACAACAATTTTAAACTAATTACACCTACTCTAAGCCCCCTAATAAAATAACAAAGCCCCCCAAAATAAAAAATTCCCTACCCTATTCTAAAATACAAATATTACAAGCTCTTTTACCTTACCAGCCCTGAACAGGGCCCTTTGCGGGGCATGCCCCAAGAATTTCAGCTCTTTTGCCTGTAAAAAAAAACATACTATACCCCCCCCCCCAACATTACAACCCACCACCCACATACCCCTAATCTAACCCAAACCCCCCTTAAATAAACCTAACACTACCCCCCTGATGATCTTCCTACCTTGTCTTCACCATGCCAGGTTCACCGATCCGTCCTGGCTCCAAGATCTTCATCCAACCCAAGCGGGGGCTAGACATCCACTGAAGAAGTCCAGAAGAGGGTCCAAAGTCTTCCTCCTATCCGGCAAGAAGAGGACATCCGGACCGGCAAACATCTTCTCCAAGCGGCATCTTCTATCTTCTTCCATCCGATGACGACCGGCTCCATCTTGAAGACCTCCAGCGCGGATCCATCCTCTTCTTCCGACGACTAGACGACGAATGACGGTTCCTTTAAGGGACGTCATCCAAGATGGCGTCCCTCGAATTCCGATTGGCTGATAGGATTCTATCAGCCAATCGGAATTAAGGTAGGAATTTTCTGATTGGCTGATGGAATCAGCCAATCAGAATATAGTTCAATCCGATTGGCTGATCCAATCAGCCAATCAGATTGAGCTTGCATTCTATTGGCTGATCGGAACAGCCAATAGAATGCGAGCTCAATCTGATTGGCTGATTGGATCAGCCAATCGGATTGAACTATATTCTGATTGGCTGATTCCATCAGCCAATCAGAAAATTCCTACCTTAATTCCGATTGGCTGATAGAATCCTATCAGCCAATCGGAATTCGAGGGACGCCATCTTGGATGACGTCCCTTAAAGGAACCGTCATTCGTCGTCTAGTCGTCGGAAGAAGAGGATGGATCCGCGCTGGAGGTCTTCAAGATGGAGCCGGTCGTCATCGGATGGAAGAAGATAGAAGATGCCGCTTGGAGAAGATGTTTGCCGGTCCGGATGTCCTCTTCTTGCCGGATAGGAGGAAGACTTTGGACCCTCTTCTGGACTTCTTCAGTGGATGTCTAGCCCCCGCTTGGGTTGGATGAAGATCTTGGAGCCAGGACGGATCGGTGAACCTGGCATGGTGAAGACAAGGTAGGAAGATCATCAGGGGGGTAGTGTTAGGTTTATTTAAGGGGGGTTTGGGTTAGATTAGGGGTATGTGGGTGGTGGGTTGTAATGTTGGGGGGGGGGTATAGTATGTTTTTTTTTACAGGCAAAAGAGCTGAAATTCTTGGGGCATGCCCCGCAAAGGGCCCTGTTCAGGGCTGGTAAGGTAAAAGAGCTTGTAATATTTGTATTTTAGAATAGGGTAGGGAATTTTTTATTTTGGGGGGCTTTGTTATTTTATTAGGGGGCTTAGAGTAGGTGTAATTAGTTTAAAATTGTTGTAATATTTTTCTTATGTTTGTAAATATTTTATTATTTTCTGTAACTTAGTTCTTTTTTATTTTTTGTACTTTAGATAGTTTATTTAATTTTATTTATTTGTAGCAATTGTGTTTAATTAATTTATTGATAGTGTAGTGTTAGGTTAATTGTAGGTAATTGTAGGTAGTTTATTTAATTATTTTATTGATAGGGTAGTGTTAGGTTTAATTATATCTTAGGTTAGGATTTATTTTACAGGTAAATTTGTAATTATTTTAACTAGGTAACTATTAAATAGTTCTTAACTATTTAATAGCTATTGTACCTGGTTAAAATAATTACAAAGTTGCCTGTAAAATAAATATTAATCCTAAAATAGGTATAATATAATTATAATTTATATTGTAGCTATATTAGGATGTATTTTACAGGTAAGTATTTAGCTTTAAATAGGAATTATTTATTTAATAAGAGTTAATTTATTTCGTTAGATAAAAATTATATTTAACTTAGGGGGGTGTTAGTGTTAGGGTTAGACTTAGCTTTAGGGGTTAATACATTTATTAGAATAGCGGTGAGCTCCGGTCGGCAGATTAGGGGTTAATAATTGAAGGTAGGTGTCGGCGATGTTAGGGAGGGCAGATTAGGGGTTAATACTATTTATGATAGGGTTAGTGAGGCGGATTAGGGGTTAATAACTTTATTATAGTAGCGCTCAGGTCCGCTCGGCAGATTAGGGGTTAATAAGTGTAGGTAGGTGTCGGCGACGTTGTGGGGGGCAGATTAGGGGTTAATAAATATAACATAGGGGTCGGCGATGTTAGGGGTAGCAGATTAGGGGTACATAGGGATAACGTAGGTGGCGGCGATTTGCGGTCGGAAGATTAGGGGTTAATTATTTTAAGTAGCTTGCGGCGACGTTGTGGGGGGCAAGTTAGGGGTTAATAGATATAATACAGGGGTCGGCGGTGTTAGGGGCAGCAGATTAGGGGTACATAAGTATAACGTAGGTGGCGGTCGGCAGATTAGGGGTTAAAAATTTTAATCGAGTGGCGGCGATGTGGGGGGACCTCGGTTTAGGGGTACATAGGTAGTTTATGGGTGTTAGTGTACTTTAGGGTACAGTAGTTAAGAGCTTTATAAACCGGCGTTAGCCAGAAAGCTCTTAACTCCTGCTATTTTCAGGCGGCTGGAATCTTGTCGTTAGAGCTCTAACGCTCACTGCAGAAACGACTCTAAATACCAGCGTTAGAAAGATCCCATTGAAAAGATAGGCTACGCAAATGGCGTAGGGGGATCTGCGGTATGGAAAAGTCGCGGCTGAAAAGTGAGCGTTAGACCCTTTAATCACTGACTCCAAATACCAGCGGGCGCCCAAAACCAGCGTTAGGAGCCTCTAACGCTGGTTTTGACGGCTACCGCCGAACTCTAAATCTAGGCCTATGTCTAGTGCGTACATTCCTTTTCGTTCTGCCTATATAGAGCAGGTTGCATTTGCAACTGAGAAGATAAACGACGTAATTGGTGCCGCAATTACATTTGTATTTCATTTTAAATTATTTAGATCCATTGTGATTTATAAAGGAATTCCCTGTTTTGATATAGCTACACATACCACACCTACTCACCCCACATCTATATGTTCCTGGTTTCTGTTCCAGCCAGGTTGTTGATGTAATTTTGTCTCTTGAGGCAGTGCGTAATTTGGTGGGAGCTAGAATATTTTTCAGATCTCTCTTTTTTTTTCTAAAAGTTACTAACGGGGTTTTATGTAAAGTAGCTCCTAAAATAGGGTCCGCTTTTAATATTCCCCAATGTTTTTTTAGAACATTCTGAATGTCTCTGCTGCCTTGGTTTGGATTGTTAATATTCTGTTTGGATTTACTTTTAGGTTGTAGAATATTTATTCTATCCATACTTCTGACCCTTTCTTTTGCTTTTTGTAAAACTTTCGGGTCATAGCCTTTTTCCCTGAACCTGTTATCCAAAATTGCTTCCTCTCTGAAGTAGTCAGTGTCTTTGGTGCAGTTCCTTTTGATCCGCTGGTACTGACCTAGCGGAATATTAGTTTTCCACCTTGGTAGGTGGCCACTTTTTGTGTTCAAAAACCCATTCTTGTCAGTGGGTTTGCGGTAGTTGGAAACTGCTATTTTCTGATTCTCATCCACAAATAACACTAAGTCAAGAAATTCTACTCTTTGCTTGTCTATTTTAGAGGTGAATTTGAGATTGTACATGTTGTTATTCATGTGATTCAACAGATCCCCACAGCTAGTTTCTGACCCCTTCCAGATCATAACGATATCATCTATATACCGATGGTACTTGATTAAATTACTGCTGTGGGGATTGTTGGCCCAAATGTGTTTAGATTCAAAATTGTCCATATAAATATTGGCATACGATGGGGCAAATGTAGTCCCCATCGCAGTCCCTTGTATTTGACAGAAAAATTGTTTTTCGAAAGCAAAGTAATTATGATTCAATATGAATCTGATACTCATTAGAATAAAGTCTAAGTGCTTTTGAGAAAAATTTGCATTTTGTAGTGTCTCCTGTACCGCATTGACTCCTAAGTCATGGGGGATGCAAGTGTACAAGGAGGACACGTCACATGTTATCCAAATATAATTATCCTGCCACTCAAATCCCTCAAAGTTATTGATGGTGTGTAAAGTGTCTCTCAGATAGGCTTTTGTTTCTTTAACCAGGGGTTGGATCGATATAGATCGAAAGGTTATTGGTAAGGGAGCCAATACCTGATATGATAGGCCTACCGGGAGGTGCTACTAAGGTTTTGTGCACCTTAGGCAGGTGGTAAAAAGTGGGTATTGATGGATGCAATTCCATTAAATAATTAAATTCAACATTGTTCAAAATGTCGTTATTTTTTGCATCCTTCAAGATAGAGAAAAGTTCTTTTTTATATTTTTCTGTGGAGTCAAAATGTAGTTTTTTGTAAGTTTGGGTGTCGCTTAGAATATTATTAGCCTCCTGTAGGTAGTCGCATCTGTCTTGTACAACGACACCTCCTCCCTTATCCGCTGCTCTTATTATGATGTTATTATTATTTTGAAGTAATTTTAGAGTGTTCCTTTCCTGTGTGGAAAGATTATCATTATATTTGGTCACCCACGTTTTATTTTTAGTTTCCCATAATTTTTTTAAATCACTACAGACTAATCTATTAAAGGTACTGATATATTCACCTTGGGCTGAATATGGGTAAAAGCTTGATTTCCTCTTTAGGTTACTATGTTCAATACAGACATTAGGCTCGTGAATAGAAAGATCTCCAAGGTTTTAATCCTCTGAGGTTGTAGGGTATGAATCTGTGCCATCTTGTTGCAATTCATTGAGGACCCCTATAGTTTTATAGTCGTTCTCATTAAAACTAATCTGTACTGGATTATATATTTTTGGGACACTTTTAATAAAGTATCTTTTAAGTGTAAGGTTACGGATGTACTTTTGTATGTCTATGTATGTCTGAAACTTATCTGGTGCTGATTTTGGGGCGAAGTTCAGCCCTTTAGCTAGAAGATTGACCTCGTTGTCACTAAGGGTAGTGCTTGACAAATTAAAAATATTAGCCTTATTTCTCTCTATCTCATCCTTTTTGGATTTAAGTCTCTGGACCTTTCTCCCCCCTCTACATCCCCGCTTCATCTCCTTCTTTTTCCAGGAGTGACTTTTAAATGTTGGAAATTTCTGTTTTCTGTTTCTTTTAAATTTCGAAGCCGTGTTGTTGGGGGGATGGCCAGATCTAAAAAACCCAATTCATGGTTATTGTTGAAAGTGGGTTCGCCATTTGTATAATGGGACATATGGGGGTGAGGCTGTATCTTAGGTTTGGCTCCTTGTCTATACCAACTTTCATCCCTGAAGTCCCCCTCCCCATATTTTTCTAGGGTTTGATATCTATTGGCAGAATGAAAATCATTTGCTAGGTTAGAGTGGGATCCTTGTTTGGCATGATTGTTATGTTGTTTATCCAGGTGTTTCAGAAAGGGTGGAGAAAAGTGACTGGGTCTATTTTGACGCCAGGTGTGGTGGGTGGGTGTTGACAATGTTCTACTATTGTAGTTGCTAACATTGGATAATTGATCCCTAGGGCCTTGACGGTTATGTTTCTGTATATGGAGTTGTTTGTTGTGACCCCCATTAGTTCTGTTGGGAGTTTGATTATAAGTGCTCTTATTGTTATTCTTCACATTGGATTTATAATATGAATTATATACATCCCTGGTGTTGGTATGTGTTCTTATTGTGTGATCAGTTGTTATTGCGGATCTAGCTCTGTTGGCATCACTATTCCTATAAGTTATATCGGCATCATGGTTATGTGTATTTGGGTGTTTCACATTGTAGTCATAGACATGATCATTCTTATAGTCTTCCATGTCCCATGGATCAGTTTTGATTTTATCCAACTTAAACTCCCTATATTTAATCAGAATCTTAATTAATGTGATGGAACAATCATGAAAAGCTTTGTCCTACTCAGTCATATGCTCAACTTCCTCCAGCTCAAATGCAGGACGTTTGTACACTCTCAGTCCTCTGGGGACTATATCATGGAGGATGTAATTATCAAGCAGTATCAAATCCTGCCATTCTTTGGTGTCACAATTCAATAATTTTTCTAGTTCTCTAAAGAGCTCCCGTGGGTTGTTGGACTCGGAATCGATATTTATTTCTGAATTATGGTCCAACAAATTCGAGGACCTCTGTCTGAGGTGTCTAGTGGGACAATCTCCAAAAACAGGGCTGGTCATTGTGAGTGTGTATAAGGGCCTTGAAGCTAATATTTATAAATACATTTTAAAAAAGGCAAAGGAAATAAGTGATAATAAAACTAAAAGGAATAAATAACCAATATGTGAATCTTGGGATAAAAGTAAAAAGAATAATGAGCACTGGTAAAAAGCAATAGTAAGTATAAGTATTATGCCCCTATACTAAGTGCACAGGAACACTACGATACTGAAAATGGAAACTTACAATAGCCTTATAGGTAAATTCTAACTTACAGAGTCTTAATCAAAAATGCAGAGAATATTATACAATTCAAAATAACAAGCAATCATATATGTCGTGCAAAATTTCAACCTGTAGGCTGTTAGAACCAAAACACACACACACAAGCTCTATTGCTGATATGTGAGGAGAGAGCAAAAGAGCGCAAAAGTTTGTCAAAACCTCCTCTAAAAAAAAAGTCTGAGCGAACTCAGACGAAACGTACGTAGAGTCATTTGTTTTATACCACCAGGAGTAATCTTTCCCAGCACCTCTCACCCAGATTTATTATTATCCGACTGAGATGTTCGTGCCTGGGCTGTGAATTCGATTACCTTACTGGAGGGATCATTTTAAATCCATTTTTGCTGTTTTATCTTTTAAACGTTTGTAAGTATGTATTGTGTATTTGCACATATGTCCAAATAAATTACCCTGCACTTGAATTGGGCTGCGCCTGTCTTCTATTCTGTCCTAAAATTTGTATCAACTAGCCTAGAGTGAGAGGGTGTGAATGTGTGTGAGAATTGGTATGTGTGTGAGTGAAACTGTATGTTTGTGTGTATGTGTGTATATTTATGTACTGTATGTATGTATGCATGTATAGTGTGTGTGCATGTGTGTGTAAATATGTATGTATGTATGCATGTATAGTGTATGTGTGTGTAAATATGTATGTATGCATGTATAGTGTGTGTGTAAATATGTATGTATGTATGCATGTATAGTGTATGTGTGTGTAAATATGTATGTATGTATGCATGTATAGTGTATGTGTGTGTAAATATGTATGTATGTATGCATGTATAGTGTGTGTGTAAATATGTATGTATGTATGCATGTATATTGTGTGTGTAAATATGTATGTATGTATGTATGCATGTATAGTGTGTGTGTGTAAATATGTATGTATGTATGCATGTATAGTGTGTGTGTAAATATGTATGTATGTATGCATGTATAGTGCATGTGTGTGTAAATATGTATGTATGCATGTATAGTGTGTGTAAATATATGTATGTATGTAT
Source organism: Bombina bombina (assembly GCF_027579735.1). Classification (NCBI taxonomy): domain Eukaryota; kingdom Metazoa; phylum Chordata; class Amphibia; order Anura; family Bombinatoridae; genus Bombina; species Bombina bombina. The sequence continues at coordinate 154,315,655 of NC_069506.1, read as the reverse complement.
GCATGTATAGTGTGTGTGCATGTGTGTGTAAATATGTATGTGTAAATATGTATGTATGCATGTCTAGTTTGTGTATATGTATGTAAATATGTATGTATGCATAGTGTATATGTATGTATGCACGTATAGTGTGTGTGTATGTATAAAGTATATGTATGTATGTATGTATGTATGCATGTATAGTGTGTGTGTGTGTATGTATATGTGTAAATATGTACAGTATGTATGTATGTATAGTGTATATGTATGTATGTATGCATGTATAGTGTGTGTGTGTGTATGTATGTGTGTAAATATGTACAGTATGTATGTATAGTGTATATATATATATATATATATATATGTATGTATGTATATATGTATGTATAGTGTGTGTGTGTATGTATGAGTGTGTCTGTGTATATGTTTAATATTATTTGATTTATGTTTATAATACATGTGTTTATGTTTATAATAAACCTGATAAATCTAACATGTGCAGTACCTTTCATTATATCTTTGTCCTTTTTCTTTGAAGTAAATTGTTTTATGGGTAGGGGCCCCACTCTCTCATACAGTTTAGGGTCCTGAACTTGCTTGGGCTGGTCTGTATGCAATTTAAGAGTCCACATGTTAAGTCACTGTTTATGTGAAAAACCCCAATCATGAGGCCGATTCATCAAGCTCCATCAAGCTCGCCGAAAACAGCAGTTAAGAAACAACGGTCTTAAGACCGCTGCTCCTTAACTCGTCCGCCACCTCTGAGGTGGTGGATAGCAATCCGCCGGATCGCATACGATCGGGTTGATTGACACCTCCTGCTAGCAACCGATTGGCCGCGAATGTGCAGGGGGCGGCATTGCACAAGCATTTCACAAGGAATGCTTGTGCAATGATAAATGCTGACAGCGTATGCAGATGCAACATTCCATAGATGCATGAACCAATGATCATGCTCGCTTGTACTGCCAATCACCCACAATCACTACCTTATTAACACAGCACACTACTACCACTGGCACTTACTATTTTCTTGTGAATGGATAAAAAAAGCACATCAGTAAAAAAAGATAAAATAAAATAAAAAGAGAGAGAAATCTGCAAGCTAGGAACTCAGGATTGGTTGAAGGCTGCAAGTTTAAATATACAGAAACAGTGCTATACTTTGATTTAGCTGTATGTTCCACCAAATTTCAATGCACATTTTCCCTTTAAAACACGTGTTTAATATGCTGATAATAATGTTACATATGAAAAATAAAAGGTACTTAAAGGAACAGACACCAGTACAAATGTATATCATGCATATGAAAGACCAGTATTTAATGTTAAAATATGTATATTTGCACGAATAAAACGTTAAAGGGACACTCAAGTCAAAATAAACTTTTAGGATTCAGATAGAGCATGCAGTTTTAAGACACTTTTCAATTAACTTCCATTATCAAATTTTGCACAATCTTTTTATATACACACTTTCTAGGGAACAAGATCCTACTGAGCATGTGCACAAGCTCACAGGGTATAAGTATACTAGTCTGTGATTGGCTGATGTCTGTCACATGATACAGGGGGCCGTAAATGGGAGAAAAAATAAATTTACTGCTTATTTGAAGTTCAGAGTCAGGCGCCAATTTATTATAGTGTGAGCAGACATGATTCGCTGTAGCAGATCATGTCGGCCACATATAGATAAATGCCAACAGCATACGCTGTCGGCATTTATCATTGCACAAGCAATGCTTGTGCAATGCCGCTCCCTTCATATTCGCGGCAAATCGACCGCTAGCAGGGGGTGTCAATCAACCCGATTGTATGTGATCGGGCGGATTGCTGTCCGTCACCTCAGAGGTAGCGAATGAGTTAAGGAGCAGCGGTCTTAAGGCTCACGCGGAAATAGCTGCATACAGCTCCACAGTGCTTGATGAATCGGACCCTAAGTGTTAAATCATTGTCTTTTTATTATGCACTTGTTAATTATGCAATTGTACTGCATTTAGTGATCCTTTAAGTTATTAATGTTTGAGTCTTTTAATCTTCAAATTCAATCTTCAAAGTGCAACTGTGTATTGGCAGATAAGCAAATTTCCCATTACATTACTGATGGGAAGTGACATGCACAAAAGCATAAAAACATTTCTTAGTAGAGGAACATTCATTTTACAATAAAAACCTGAATTAAAAATGCCCGCTTTTAGATTAAACAAATATAACATATTTCAGTCAATGAAAAGTTTATAAAAATGTGGAAAAAACATTTTCAATAGAACTGAAAAGTTGAACAACAGTTTTAGTAGTCAGTTTGGCTACCCATGAGCTAAATTGCTGTGGTTGTTTTTCAATTTCTGGAGTCCAGATAGATAATTACACAGTTGGCAATTAAACCCAGGCAAGTCTGGGTGTGTTGTATATGTTAGCAAATGGATGTAAATCCAGTTTTCTGAGAGTGCCATGTGAGCACCCAGAGCTGTGAGATTTTTCAGTGATATAGGATGTGTAGTTTTTCACAACAGAGCAGTCATTGTATCCCATAGCTGCCAGTAACATTCAAATAAAATGTACCCCTTTGATTACTAATAATACATGTAATCAGTAGTGATATGATCCCCTTGATTGCCCCGCACATCTTTCTGATCCATATTTGTAATGCATAGAAGCATAGGAGGCCTTTAACATTGAGCTAACACTAAAGGACATTAAAAAAGTGACCAATGTTTTTGTGAAGATTTTATTGGACAGCCTGCTAAAATACTGGACTGTCTGGTTGAATACTAGACACTTGTCAACACTATAGCCTTTATGTAGCAAGGGCTGGATGGACACGGGTGGACATCTCCATCCCTATATGCCCAGCAATGCACTGCCCGCATTTATCATTCCACAAGCCGCCCCCTGCTCGCACACGACCAACTGCACATGAGCAGGGGCTGTCAATCACCCCCATCAGAGAAGTCTGAGGGATTGACAAACACCACTTTAGAGTTGGTGGTGTGATGACCACTGCTTCTTAACTATTGGAGCCCTATGTATATACAGTAAATACAAATCAACCAGTCTTTTCTGGGGTTAACTATGTGAGTCACTTCATGTAAACACAGCTTTCTGAAAGAGTGCCTGGTGAACACCCAGAGCTGTACGTTTTTCCAGTAACATGAGATTTGTACGATGGGACTTCCGGTGGGTGGAGCTAGCGACTGGCAGCAGGGAGTGAGAGCTCCGGGATCCTGGGGCCACAAACTCCCTTTTTTTCGCTGCCAGTCACCCTCCCACACACCAGCCTTGTGGGGTAAGAATAAATCCCTACCGGCGGCATTCAGTGGAGGGTTCTGAAATCGCCCTCGCCCCCGGGAAAGCACAATTGCGCAACGCTGCGCGAAGAAACAGAAAATGCCGGGCGCCATATTGGACTGAGCCCACATGCATCAGGCCACGCACCGGAGCTTACTAGCGGGCCGGGAGCACACAAACCCAAGTTCCCCTAATATCGGAGGTGCATTGAGGACTAAGTAATGGCCGCAGCTGAGGAAATAACACAGAATCCCACAAGACTGCACTGCTCCGGAGCGGACTTCTGCCACACGCACCTTACTACTCTACAAACAGAAGAGCTCTTACTGCTCACAGATTGATACCTTGGAGGGGCTCTGGCAAGTGGAAAAGGGCCCTGCAGCATAGAGTCGTATTCCCAGGGGAAGCTAAGGGACGGTGAAACACTTAAGGTACTGGGATACAGGCTTACACTACGGGGAAGGCCCCAACTGACATCATAGGCTGGGTAAAAATATCATAATCCCACAGACTGTTTGACTTTTTATTTAATCATTACAAACTTGCCCACGCCACTTAAGCCTTAAATTCTGAGTACCACAATACTTGAATCATTTGTACATCATAAAAACCGCAACATAACCTCTCCAGTCCCTGCTGATGTGACTACATCAAGCTCTAAGAAGCTGTGAATTTGCTGCGTGATTTAAACTGGGTCCTGATAAAAGCTCTTTTTTCTCTTCTTTGATAGAAAATAAACAGAAGTGCTCCCTGCAAGCATCTTCCACATTCCTCCTGTGTTCCCTCATTTTTAATCAACAGTGACACCTAGTGGCATGATTACTTTACACTCTATTTCTATCTGAACTGTACTGCTGCATTGCCAGAATTACCTACATCTCACATGAAGGTTGATAAGTACTTCAAACCCCTTACCAGCACACTAGAGGGCAAGATGACATCCAAATCAAAGCAAACTAACAGGAGGCAACGACATGCTACAGAAACACAGATTGAAAACCCCCCTTCGCCAAGTTCCGCTCATCTGGCAATTAATGATTCAGCAAATCTCCTGCAGGAGTTGAAGTCTTTCTTTCTGCCTAAAATGCAATCTCTGCAAGCAGGTATTGATACTTTAACTAGTGAAGTGTGCCAATTTTCAACGAGAATGAATCAGGCGGAACAGAGGATTTCAGACATGGAAGATCGTCAGAATAATACCTCCACCTCTCTCAGACAACTGCTACGCCAAAATCAGGTGCTCCAGGACAAGGTTGATGACCTTGAGAATCGCAGTAGGTGAAACAACCTACGTATAATAGGGATCCCAGAAAGCATTAAAAACAAAGACTTATTGGAGTTCACAGCCCTCACATTCCCTAAGATCTTGGGCATAGATCCAGACCGTCTCCCACTAGATGTGGAAAGAGCCCACCGCATTGGTCCAGACACAGGCCTTTCCACCACCACAGCTGCTAGACCCCGTCAGGTTATATTTAAATGCCTGAACTACCAAGAAAAACTGGCACTGTTAAGGGCTTACAAATCTCATGATGGGGAAGTTCTCTTTGAGGGAAAAAAACTTCTGCTATTCCAGGATTTTTCGGCAGAGGTTACTAAACTTCGTAAAGAATTTGCCCCCTACTGTTCACAGCTATATGAGGAGGGCAGACAGGTGGCGCTCCTATATCCGGCCAAACTCAGATTACAGACCCCAAGAGGTGCTAGATTCTTTCGCTCTCCTAAGGAACTGAAAGCCTTCTTAGACGCTGAAAAAACTGCAACCTGACCAAAAGAATGGATCATGTTTCACACCACAGGTGATCCTTTTTCTTCCTCCAGATGCTGGAGTGTGGATACATGTGTCACTGGACACAGGAAACCCTCATGGACATGGACATCTCCACTACTGCAATGGCTGCTCTTGGGAAAGCCACTCTACAGGACACTGACTGGGTGCGGGAGTGGCCCTCGCTGCCAGCCGCTCTCTTCACTCCAGAGACCCCAGACTCTCTGGAGAAGCAGTTCCTACAAGTTGTTATTTTGATGTTTAAATGTGTTTATCTTTTTTTACTGATTTCTTTTGTATGTTACCCTATTTTTCTTAGTACCGCATACAGTGTACATATGCCCGACTTGTTTAGCGTTAAAGGCATATCCCTTAATTCTCAGTTCCTATGTACGTGCATATACCCAGGGTGCACCATGCCACAACTGCCCCTAGTGGATACTGTCAAATTCAGGTTGTGCCTTAACCACCTTTTTCTTTTCCCCCTCACAGAATACCTAAGGGTTGAGGTCGGCGGATGGATTGGCTGCAAACAGACAACTGGACCACAGACGAACTCCCTGCCTGACTATTATTTACAAAGCCAGTAAGTTTCCTTTCACAATACTCCTCACTCCAAGTCCTAATAGCAATACTTCTGCACCTCTGCACTCCTCCTCCCCCGACAACAGACAAATCCAGGTTGGACTCATTGCCCTCTGTGACCCCTTTCACTCCCATCCTAGATCATGCTCGATACCAACATTCCCTCATTGACCTCGCACATGGCTATAAACCTTAATGTAGTCTCTTGGAATGTGGGAGGAATAACCTCCCCAGCCAAGAGGAGCAGAATTATACAATACCTTAACTCCATACACGCGGACATAGCTTTGCTGCAAGAGACACACCTCACTGCTGAGGAGCATGAGAAACTTAAAATCCAGTGGGTGGGGCACATCCTCTACTCACCTTCGGGGGGAAGGAAATGTGGGGTGGCAATCTTAGTAAGAAAAAAATCTACCTATAACCTTCTCTAATACAAAAATAGATGACAGGGGACGTTACATTTTTACCACCATACACTCCAAGGACTACAAATTTCAGATATGTAATGTGTACGGGCCCAATCACTCTAACGCAAAGTTTTGGGCATCTATATAGTCACTCATTGCCCAACACTCAGACTCTCCTGTTATAGTAGGGGGAGATTTTAATATGGCGCAAGCGTGCCCATTAGACAGATTCTATGACCAAACTTGCTCCTCCTCAAGGCAAAAGCTACACCCCAAACACAAACAAGAAACACAGATCATATCAGCATTTAGAGAAGTGTTGGGACTTCTCGATCTTTGGATACTACAACACCCTGACCACAAAGACTATACTTGTGTCTCGAAAACACACCACACTTTCTCACGCATTGACTACTTCCTCACATCCCCCCAACTCACCCCTAACATACTGAACACCTCCATTCTCCCAATAACAATCTCAGATCATGCTCCCATAAAATTAACACTGCAACCCCTTAAAACATCCTCTTTTAAAAAGCCTTGGAAGTTTCCCTCATATTTATACACCAACGCAGAATTTCGACAACAACTGAAGGCCTTCTGGCTGGAATACACCTTTGACAATGACAGCCATAGAACTAACACCGACTTATTTTGGCACGCATCCAAAACAATCATTAGAGGCAGAATCACAGCCTACACAGCACATCATTCTAAGACGCAGAAGAGAACCGCCACACAACTTCTCTCTAACTTGACTTCTGCCTACAACACCTACTTAACTAACCCCACAGCACAGAACCGCCAGAAATACTATGATGCCAAACAAGACCGGGACTCACACCTACAAATCTTAGACCATATATTTAACATACACAGACAAGGCAGGTTCTATCGGCACAGTAACAAGGCGGGAAGACTTAGCAAATCTGGTTAAAATTCATACACCTAAATCTTTCATATCTGCAATTAAATCAGGGACACTCCTTAAGACTGATACAAGAGACATAATGAGAGAGTTCATAACTTATTACAAAACATTATACACTAGTCAGACCATTGCAGAAACGGACAAGCATGCGTTCTGGAACAACTTACTACTACCTCAACTGTCAGAATCCCAGAGAGAGAGTTTGAACTCCCCCATACAGGTGCAGGAAGTGCTGAGAGCCATCGGCAGCTCAAAAATAGGGAAAGCCACAGGCCCAGACTTTCTTCCTATTGAGTACTACAAGATCCTAAGCACTGACATAGCCCCAACGCTAGCTTCCACTTACACCAACTACCTACTAGGGACCTCTACCCCAGATACGAGATTCACTGATGCCAACATATGTATTCTCCAAAAGCCGAATAAAGATCACACGCTACCCTCCTCATATAGACCAATCTCGCTGCTCAACAGCGACTATAAGTTATATACTAAGATTCTGGTGGACAGGCTAGCTGAGATACTGCCCGATCTGATTCATCCGGATCAGACGGGCTTTATTAAAAGACAAACCTCAGTGATCAACATTAGAAAAACACTGGCAGTCATATCTCACTACAATAACACACACTATTCAGAACACCAGAAACCTAATGAAGACGCATGCCTATTCGCCATCGACGCTGAAAAAGCGTTCGATCCAATAGAGTGGGACCACCTTTATACCTCACTAGACAGATTTGGCATCTCAGGGAATTTTCTCAATGCACTCCACCAACTCTATGCTTCACCCTCAGCTTCCATTATTATCAATGGTCAGGTATCTCCCTCATTCCTATTGGAAAGGGGAACCAGGCAGGGATGCCCCCTCTCCCCGCTGCTCTTCAACTTGGCAATGGAACCACTCGCATGTTACATCCGCCAACATAGTGAAGGTCTAAAAATTCATAAACAGACAGTACACCTATCTTTATACGCCGACGACCTGCTTCTGTATGTTTCTAATCCACACATTAATATACCCAAACTTCTAGGTATCTTAGATAAATTCAGCGCGATCTCTGGTTACAAAATCAACTTAGATAAATCCGAACTTACATGGTTACGAAACACAAAGAAAACACAACTGCAAGACACAGGTCTAAAGGTGACATCTGGCACTTTCACATACTTGGGGATACAGCTACACAAAAAACCAAGAATTAACAGGTTGTACCATCTAAATATAAGCAGAACTCTAACCCTTATTAAAAGCCAGCTGGCAGGCTGGAGAAACCTATCACTATCCCTTACGGGGCGAATTCATCTTTTGAAAATGATTATCTTACCAAAGCTACTTTACCCCCTCCAAATGCTCCCTTTGTTCTTGACCAAGCGTGACTTAAATACCTTGACGACTATATTTGGTAACTTCGTTTGGCAACATAAGAAACCAAGAATTAACAGACTCCACCTCGCAATGTCAGTTGACTCTGGTGGACTCAGTCTTCCCAATCTTAGGTGGTACAACTGGGCATCCCTGGCAAAAATAGTCGTAGGGTGGCTAACGCAATCTGATTATTTTTCACCTCCTGTAGAGAGGGAACTCCTAGCACCTATACATCCGGCTTTCTTGCCACATACCTCTCTAGCCTCACTTCCCCCACACGTAAAACACAACGTACTATTCAGGGACACCTTGAGAGCCTGGACCAAACTTTGCAAAACATGGGGGATGGAGTTCACATTTAGCAAATATTTACCGCTTCAAGGGAATCCTAATTTCCTCCCAGGATACACCACCACTGCCTTTAAACATTGGGAACGCCAGGGACTGACCATGATAGCACAACTGATTAATCCTACGACACAACAGACACTTTCCTTCACCGACCTTCAAACACAATACAACCTTCCAGCTACGCACAGATTTGCCTATCTTCAGAGTAGACATTAAACACAAACTCTCCTAACTGAGGGACTGACCTCACTAACCACTAACAAAATTGTCGCTCTATGTAACTTGGCCTCCCAGGGAAACCACTCAATCTCCCCCATCTATAAGGCAATAGTCACACACCATGAAACGCAAACACTGCAGGGAATCATCACTAAGTGGCAGGGACAAAGGGTGCCTGAGGTCACAACGGAACACATTTTGGGTAGTATAGCTACAGTCAGACAAACCACTCTGTCCGCGAGCTTGAGAGAAACACAAATAAAATTCTTGCACCACGCATACATAACGCCGGCAATCAGAGCTAAATGGGTAAAAGATGCGGCGGGTGACTGCCCCAAATGCTCAATGTCTGCCCCAGACTGGACTCATCTAGTTTGGGACTGCCCTAAGCTACAGCGGTTTTGGGGTAAGGTTAGATTTTGGCTGTCTAAAATACTCACAGCTAATATAACTTTAAATGCAGCAGTCATATTTTTCCTTCAAGACATCCCACTACCACTAAAACACCGAAAATTCTCCAACATGGTGGTGCTGGTAGCTAGGAAATTAATCCTGCAATATTGGGCCAGGAACAGAGAGCCTCCTTTCAGAAAATTAACCCATGCTATACATCACCAGTTTCTGTCAGAACACGCAGACACACAGAGTAACCGGGATGTTAGAGTTAAATCATTCATGACTAAGTGGGAACCGTACATATTACACCTACCAGTGGGACTGAGGAGGAAACTTCTGCGCCCCTTCCAACATTCCATGTTCATGCTAAATGAAAACCTACGAGGACGCTGGTGCGTACCAGAGACGGACTCAGACCCTGACTCTTAGCTAACACACTGCTAGTCTGGACTGACACAACCACTACACCATTAGAAGTTTTTGATGACTACATGTAGGGACCATGGAACGTGGGCACATCCATCCGCCGACGCAGCAACGAAACAACCTGATCACTCCTTTATCTGCATATCAAAGGTACTTAAATTGTCGTGAGTTTATGTTTTATGTTCCATGTTATTGGTTGGCATGACTGCATCAGCCTATTGACATAATTGTAGTCTTGTCGCATTAATATCTATTATAGGAGGCCTGAGTTTGCACTACTACTAAAAATGCAAAAGAATCCTACTAGAATGTGAAAAGTAGACACCAATATAGTGCAGTTAGCGCCTCGGAGCATAATCTTTTTCATACTTGGTATGATAACACCCTGCAACATCCCCTAGACTCATTGATGCAGATGGCCAATATTTATTTATGAGTATGTTTTATTTTGTTTTGTATTGTTATGTTCTTTTATAAGTTCTAATTATGCAGGGGCTTGACCACTCCACATGGCTCAGGAAAATCTGATGGACACAATTCGAACTCGGATTCCTTGAAAAGACTCTGTTACACCTCCTATTGTTATTGCCTTATGATGACAAAACATTGTACAATGCTGTTTGGCAGTGTTTAAGCATACCTGTTTAAAAATTTTCAAAAATAAAGTTATTAAAAAAAAACATGAGATTTGTACAATGCTGTAACTAACTCTTCATTTTGTGCTTAAATTACTAAACACATCTGAGTGACTGTTGATATTAGAAGCAGGCTTTTTGCTACTAAATAAATTGTCAGAACCCCAAGACGTTCAATTTTGAATCCGGTTAAAGAATCTTCAGCCTCAGTAAGTAACCCTGGTTCATCTTCGGGGGAAGAGTGCTACAAATTCTGCAGAAAAAACATCAAAGGCAGAGGTCCAGATAAACACAGTCCTTGTGCAACAACTACCAGATGAAACTGGAACTACTTCCACCAAAACATCAGACTCTGCTTCTTTCTTAGGGCAAGATTACAGGTTGCATGGCAAATCAGTTGCGAAAACACAGCACACATTATGGCTTTTTCGCATTTGGGGCTGTGCAGCTATTACAAGTTGCAAAATAACTTATTTTGCGCTAGCATTAAGCCACTTAATGCAAACAGTCAAATCGCATGCGCGTTCACGTATTCCCCATCGAAGTTAATGGAGAAGACAAATAGAACAAAAATCCCACAAAAACCCTAATCTGTTGCGCAAAGTCAATGATGTATTCTCAAAAGTGTACATGAAAATGTGAATATTTCATATTGCGAAAATGTTTTCGTAACGGAATATGTTCTAATTATTTTTAAATAAATATTTCTCTATATATGTGATGATTTTTGGGCAGATATATCTATTTATAGCGAAATATGATTATGAATATATATATGTCTAGAAATCTCAAGATCTATATGCGAATATCTCTTTGATAATCCCTCTCTGAGATATTATTAAATGTGCATAAGATTGTAACGTGAAATATTTTCATTATCTCCATAGTTAAACATATCTCTATACATATAAATGCATGTTTCTCTATGTGTGTGTATGTATATCAATGTAAAATCCCTGCGTCCACTTTTTTTTCTAACACCCGAGATCTCCTTTCTTTGGGCTCTTATAACTTTTGTGTGCAATTTAAAAAAAAAAAAAAAATTTATTAGACAGTGTTAATATGAGTGTAACTGTACTTTGTAATGTATTTTTGAAGTGTTTCGTGAAACTTTTATGTTACGCAAAACTGTTAACTACAGCTCTTCGAGCTCGGAAAGGGTTGTTGCGTAAAATGTGAATGCACAATCACGGTTTTTCAAGACTTGTAATAGATGAGTAATGGAAAATGATTGCAAAAAGATCATATCACACAAGGAAAACTCATAACTCGCGACTTGTAATCTTGCCCTTAGAATTATCTGCACCCTTTCTCCAGCAGGATTCTTGTACACCAATTCCTATAAATTTAAAAGATCCTCTTGAATCTGATATGCCAGTTCAATCTAAAACTTCATTCCCCATAGTCTCTTCTTGCACTAAGGAAGAAAATTCAGATGCGTTCACTACTATCTACCGAGATTCAGACTCTGATGAGTTAGAGACCCAGACTACTGTCTGTAAGAGGGGTCCTTCTGTTCCAAATCACCTGTCCAACTTCTTAAGACCCTATAAGCCTAGGACTAAAGTAAAATCGCAAGACTGTACTTTTGCAGCCCTATGTAAAAAATTTAAGACAAGTCAATTTCTGAGCCTAGTTCCTGATACATTACCCATCTAGACAACCTACCCTCTGCTCCTGTTTCGTCATCTAAGGCATGCACTGAATCTGTGGAATCCATTCCAGCTTATTGCCTCAAAGCTTCAGATTGTACATTAGTCCAAAAAATATATCTACATGTCTATGAAAAGGCTAAGGCTGCCCAAATTGTCACAATTGGGACCAGGACCTCCAGTTACTGGTTCCCTTGCCTTCCCATTGAAGCCACAGGAGGGCTCTGTTTTATTGTGAGAGTTTTTTGTGCTGCTGCCTGCACTGGCTAGCTCTCTTGCTCCGGCTGCTTGCCAGCTGCAGCTAGTTACTCATCAACACTGCTACAAAAAGGCAGCCTCACAGACCACTCCGTGCCCTGACATTGTGGTTTACACTCTGTTTGTGCCTGTATACAAGTTATTCTGGTGTATCTTCTGGCTTCTGTTCCTGGCTTGTCTCCTAACCTCTTTTTTGTATCTCCTCTGTGTTTAGACAAAGGATCAGACAGCTTCTGTAGTAAACTGAGCTGGTATTCTCACCAGAAACAGCAGTTATGAAGCAGCGGTCACAAAGACCGCTGCTCCATAACCTGTCCGCCTGCTCTGAGCAGGCGGACAGACATTGCCGGAAATCAACCCGATCGAGTACGATCAGGTTGATTGACACCCCCTGCTGGCGGCCCATTGGCCGCGAGTCTGCAAGGGGCGGCGTTGCACCAGCAGCTCTTGTGAGCTGCTGGTGTAATGCTGAATACGGCAAGCGTATTGCTTGCTGTATTCAGAGAGGTCTGGCGGACCTGATCCGCACTGTCAGATCAGGTCCGCCAGACTTTCATAAATAGGGGCCATTATATTCAATTGTGCTCGAGAGAACGTGTTTACTTTCAACTTTTAATATGCACAAAAAGAGCCGCAATAAACCCCTTTTCACTTGTGTGAAACTGTTAGCACGCCACTCATAATCTACTACTTTATTGGCAAATTGTCTCTTTAGAAACAGAAAGAAAAAAATATCTCAAAAACTACTGCTCACTTTCTCACAGGTTTTACATATGCAGAATATAGGTATTAAGAGCTAGGCATAACAAAAACAACGAGCAAAGACTATAGCAAACTCCAGTAGCAAAATAGCATCTAATACTTGTATACAGTGCTTAATGTACTATCATCCATGTATTACCTTAACTCAGCTAGTACCATAATCCCCCTTTTATTACAAGACCTCTTTCTTTTGAGGAATATCCCATTGTCAGATCAATTATAAACTTGTTTTTTTTTTTTCTCAGTACCTTTCTACTTTTGGAACATAAGTATTTAATTATCTTTAATATATTTCTGAACTATTGATTTGATGTTCTAATATTGATTATATCATAATGTTGACCAAAGAAAAGTTGGCATCACGTACCTTTAACTTGTGTGAACTTTCAGTGTACTATACACAACAGCCCTTTGTCCTTTGGCAATGTTGGGGAATGGGGAGGGGTGCTGTACTATCTTACTAATACATATCAAAAAGGATTTCAGAGCAAGATAAATTCTCCGGCTACACACAGTAAAGCATAGAAAAACCTTGACAGCTGGGAAGGAAGGTTCTCCTTTCAGAAACTGCTTTTCAGAACACAGTAATCATAATCTTTACTGAAGGTATATTTCATTCTACTTTTCATTATGGTACACTCTTCACTCTTCTGAATACATTCAGAATTGTAGATATTCATATATTACTTGTGTTTTTATTTATATTTATAGACATAATGGTTTGACAAGTTACATAGAAGGTCCCCTCCCTAGTACATTATAATTGTAGAGTTCAATTTATCTTACTTTATTTATATTCATGATCAGTTTTTTTTTAAAAAAACTATTACCCTCTTAATATAAATTTAATACAGATGTGTTTTTTTGCAGAACTATACAACTAAATGATAATAATTACAATAACAATAAGATTAGAAATAATAATAATAATAATATGGAAATTAATAAATAAAAATTACCTGCATTACAACATGTATTAACCAACTAGTTAGTAATATTTATGGTAATTAAGTATAATGGATCTCCAATTAATTATAAATTAAAGTTTAGAAAGAAAATAAGTAAATTGTTTCATTTTATTTGGAAACAAAGTTCACTCAGATAGTTAGATACTGGTGATATATAATGATATAGCATACAATTTTTGTATATTGATTGTTTTTCTTTTTCATTTCTTGCTAGGGAGACATGTCATTTGAACATTTCATATACAAAGGAGTTATATTTCCTACTAATGCTTATACAGAGGAATGTATCCACTTTGCAGAGAATGAATTCCAAGTGCTTGATGATGACATTTACAATGTCACATACCCTAAATCAGGTAATTTATTAATCATTTCACATGATACCAAAGTGAAACTACAATAATAATTGCTCCAAAAGTTATTGTACTATGAACTATCTCCATAAACATGTTCTAGAAACAGGAATGACCAATTGGTGGCCAACCTCTGCACCACTCTTTCATTCCCTGGGGAAAAACTGAACTAATAATGTGTGCCACAGTTTTTGTGGCCCCAGGAAAACAAAGAATAAAAATGTGTGCTTTGCAGACTCTTAGTGGGTGGGCAAACAAGGTGGCTACAGCTTAAAAGAACAAATAGAGTGAGTGGGTTCTGAACTGTTACAGTTCCTATGCCACTATAGATTTTTAGGAAATATTTTATTATTTGTGTGTTTAATAGCCATAAATATATATGCTGCCCTTAAGGCTTATATATTGATAACATATTGATCTGTGGCTCTTATGTATTATGAAGTTGGCCATCACTGTTCTAAATCAGTGATGGCCAATTACAAAATTAACCAAATTAATTTTATCCCCTTTGTTTGAAAGGTACACACTGGATGGCAGAAATTTTGAATCTGATCAAATATAATGGAGATCCTACAATATGCAAAACTGTACCCGTTTTTAGTAGGTCTCCATGGTACGAAACTGCAGAAGGCCAAACAAACATGAAAGATGTAACATCTCCAAGGATTATTTCATCTCACTTACCATTTCATATTTTTGCCAAGTCTTATTTCAAATCAAATGCTAAGGTAAACATCAAATTACATTTTAAATATATTGTTATTTAAAGGAATAGAAAGGTTAAAATTGAAAAGAGTATGGGTGCATTTCAATTTGAAATAGAAGCATTTTTGCAACCCCAGTTCAAAAGTATTTCAAGGCACATATATTTTAATTTCAAATAAAAAGACACTAATATATTCATATACTGTATATTATTTTAAACATAGTGAGATATCTTTGCATGAATGAATAAGTGGTATATTGCTACACCTAGGGGTCTATTTATCAAGCTGCGTATGGAGCTTGATGCCCCGTGTTTCTGGCGAGCCTTCTAAAGACCGCTGCTCCTTAACCTGTCCGCCTGCTCTGAGGCAGCGGACAGACATCGCCGGAAATCAACCCGATCCAATACGATCGGGTTGATTGGCACCCCCTGCAGGTGGCCGATTGGCCGCAAATCTGCGGGGGGCAGCGTTGCACCAGCAGTTCACAAGTATCGATGTGCGGCGGACATGATCTGCAATATTAGATCATGTCCGCTTGCACATTAGTAAATAGGCCCCATGGTAAAAGTCCAAACAGGAAGAAACATAAAAACAATTTAACTTGAAACAATATTAGCCAATTAAATTATAGTGGTCTGTAAACACAGGAAGACACTTTAATGCTGGACCATGTAATTGCATTAAGAGGAAGGCTCAGCTTCTCATTGGTGGATCGTGCAAAGCCTACTTATGCACATATCTTGAGCAAGTGAAGGAACAAGGCAGGCAGACTGAAGTGCACGTGTGCTGTAGCACAGTTCGGTTGTACAGTATGTGTGCTTCATTTTATTGCAGTTTATAATCAGATTTTTACAATTTTCAAGAAAACACTGAAAAAGTAGCTAATGGTCCCTTTTGATGAAATACTAAAACTATATATTACTACTTATGTAACTTATATTGTTTTAGAACCTTAATTTTAAAAGCAAACATATTAATTGGATTTCTTATATCAAGGAACTGCTAAAAAAAAGCATATACATGTGCTAAAGGATCACTAAATACAGTATAATTGCATAATTACACGTGCATATTAAAAAGACAATGCAAAAACACATATTTTAAAATAAGCAGCAGATTTTTTTATAGCAATTTATTTTTCTCCCATTTGCCAGCCCCCTGCATCATGTGACAGACATCAGCCAATTACAGACTAGTATACGTATACCCTGTGAGCTTGTGCACATCACATGTTCAGTAGTAGCTGGTGCCTAAGAAAGTGTGTATATAAAAAGAATGCAAAATTTGATAATGGAAGTAAATTGGAAAGTCTCTTAAAACTGCTGCTCTATCTGAATCATGAAAGTTTAATTTTGATCTTATTGTCCCTTTAAGGTAATCTAAAAGTACAAAATGTAACATATCTTTCTATAAATTCTATAAATTTCTCATATTCACCTGTTTAATTCAGTCTTTTGTGATTACCTTTCAGATTGTGTACACAATGAGAAACCCTAAAGATGTCCTTGTCTCTCTATTTCATTTTGCTAAGATACTCTGCTTCTACAAAGACCCTGAAAACTTCCAGGAAATGATAGAAGCTTTTTTACAAGGAAAGAGTAAGTACAATGACCTTATCAGGGACTTGCTAATCCTATTATCATTGGGCCCAAAGAGAGATGGAGAGAACAAATTCAGATTTAATTTATATATATATATATATTTATTTATTTACACACACACACATATATATATATATATATATATATATATATATATATATATATATATATATATATATATATATATATATACAGTATGTGTGTGTGTGTGTGTGTGTGTGTGTAGAAGAAACTTATTTATGCGTTCTGAATTATAAAATTAACTCCAGGGCAGATAGGGCAAGGAGGGAGTAATAGTAAATATGAAAACTAAGGATAAGAAAGACTGGAGTAGAATACTCCAAATAAGGCAGCACTAAAGTATTTAACTTCAATAAAATGCCGTCTATTACTACAGGGGGAACAGATAAGCAAAACCAAAAGAGTATTAAAGGACCACTCAATGCAGTAGAAATACATAATTAACAAGTGCATAATAAAAATTCAATGCAACACTTACTCTGAATTTCAAATAAGCAGTAGATTTTTTTCTGACAAATTTATTTTTTCTCCCATTGTCCGGCCCCCTGTATCATGTGACAGACATCAGCCAATCACAGACTAGTATACGTATACTCTGTAAGCTTGTGTACATGCTCAGTAGGATCTTGTTCCCCATAAAGTGTGAATAAGTGTGTATAAAAATACTGTGCAAAATTTGATAATGGAAGTAAATTGGAAAGTTTCTTAAAACTGCAAGCTCTATCTAAATCATAAAAGTTTATTTTGACTTGATTGTCCCTTTAAAGAAACAATACCATCATATCAAAAACGAGCACTGTGCATATATATATATATATATATATATATATATATATCTTGAACACTATCACCTAGATTACGAGTTTTGCGCTAAACAGGGTGCGAAAAGAAGGCCCAAAAATTTGCGTTATTGCACTTTCCATAGCGCTGCCATTACAAGTTACTGAAAAGCCTCCTTGTGCTGTGCGTTATGGTGCGTTAAGCTCCATACCACAAAAAGGCAAATGGCTGAGTTTACGTGCTCGTGCATGCTTTCCCCCATAGACATCAATAGGTAAAGAGTGTTAGAAAAAAAATAACACCTGCGATCGCGGAATGGTGATCACCGTAACGCATCCCCAATGTCTATGGGGGAAAGAAAGTTATGTTTAAACCTAACACCCTAACATAACCCCCTAACCTAAACACCCCTAGTCTGCTGAACCCCGACATCGCAGACACTAAATATAATTATTAACCCCTAATCCGCCGCTCCCAAACATCTCAGACACTAAATAAAGTGATTAACCCCTAATCCATCGCTCCCTGACATCGCCAACACTAAATAAAGGAATTAACACCTAATCCGCTGCTCCCCGACATCGCTGACACTAAATAAACCTATTAACCTCTAAACCGCCGCCCCCCCATATCGCAACTAATAAACTAAACTTTTAACTCCTAAACCACCAGCCCCCCACATTGCAAAACACAAAATTGAATCTATTAACCCCTAAACCTAACACCCCCCCCTTAACTTTAAATTAAAAGTTACAATATAACTATCTTTAAAGTGTCAGTAAACCTTAAAAATAATATTATATAATTCTGCACATAGTGCAGAATTATATAACATTATATTAGCGCAAACATTGTAAAACCTAATATTCCCTTATAATTTTTAAAAGAAACGGCTGTATTACAGACCCACTCTCTGTGATCTTCTGAGTGGGTCTGTTTGTTTTACACAGCGCATCGGGCCAGTTGTATAGTCACAGCCGGCCCGACCGCGCCATTATACTCAGTGTAGCTTGTTCCCGCTGTCAGACAGAGCAGGAGCGAGCTGCACTGTGTATAATGGCGCGGTCAGGCCGGGCTGTGACTATACAGCTGGCCGATGCGCTGTGTAAAACAAACAGACCCGCTCAGAAGATCACAGAGAGCGGGTCTGTAAAACAGTCGTTTCTTTTAAAAATTATAAGGGAATATTAGGTTTTACAATGTTTGCGCTAATATAATGTTATATAATTCTGCACTATGTGCAGAATTATATAACATTATTTTTGAGGTTTACTGTCCCTTTAAATAAATAAAAACTTAAATTTAACATTAAACTATAAATTAACCTAACATAACTATTCTAATAAAATAAAATAAACTACAAATGAAAAAATCTAAATTACAAATTTAAAAAACCTAATACTACGAAAAAATAAAAAAAATCTAAGATTACAAAAAATATTAAACTAAATTATCAAAAATAAAAGCAATTATTACACCTAATCTAATAGCCCTATAAAAATAAAAAAGCCCCCCAAAATAAAAACACCCCCTAACCTACAATAAACTACCAATAGACCTTAAAAGGGCATTGCCCTAAGTTAAACAGCTCTTTTACCTAGAAAAAAAATACAAAGTCCCCCCAACAGTAAAACCCACCACCCAACCAACCCCCCAAAATAAAAAAAACTAAATCTAAAAAAATCCTAAACTACCCATTGCCCCTAAAGGGGCATTTGTATGGGCATTGCCCTTAAAAGGGTATTCAGCTATTTTACACTGCCCTTAAAAGGGCATTAAGCTATTCTTACACTGCCCAAAAAACCCTAATCTAAAAAAAAAACACCCCCAAAAATTAAAGAATATCAGCCAATAGGATTTCAGAAGCTCTCATCCTATTGGCTGATTTGAATTTGAAGAATAAAATCAGCCAATAGGAATGCAAGGTATGCCATTTTGAAACAGGTACCTTGCATTCAACTTCAATTTACGGCGGTGATCATATGACGAGGACGCTCCGCGAAGGATGTCATCGCCGTCCAGGATTGCTCCGCTCCGCGCAGCCGGTATGAATATAGAAGATGTTCCCTAGATGGATGAAGGTGTCAGTGCTTGGATGAAGACGTCTCGCCACCTGGACGAGGATGGATGACTTCAGGAACTGTTAGTACATTTTATTGGCTTAGTGATAGATTTTTTTTTTTTCATTTTTTGGTTGTTTTTTTTTTTTAGATTAAGTTTTTTTGGGCAGTGTAAAAGAGCTGAATGCCCTTTTAAGGGCAGTGTAGAAGAGCTGAATGCCCTTTTAAGGGCAATGCCCATACAAATACCCCTTTAGGGGCAATGGGTATTTTAGGATTTTTTTAGACTTAGGTTTTCTATTTTGGGAGGTTGGTTGGGTGATGGGTTTTACTGTTGGGGAGGGAAATGCCCTACAAAAGGCCCTTTTAAGGGCTATTGGTAGTTTATTGTAGGTTAGGAGGTGGCTTTATTTTGGGGGCTTTTTATTTTTATAGGGTTATTAGATTAGGTGTAATAATTGTTTTTATTTTTGATAATTTCGTTTACTATTTTTTGTAATCTTAGAGTTTTTTATTTTTCATAATTGTAGTGTTTATTATTTCTTGTAATCTTAGATTATTATTTTTCTTCGTAGTATTAGGATTTTTTAAATTTGTAATTTAGGTTTTTATTTTTTTCGCAGTGTTAGGTTTTTTTAATCATGTAAATTAGATTTTTTAATTGGTATTTTTTTTATTTTATTAGAATAGTTATGTTAGGTTAATTTATAGTTTAAACTTAGTTTTTTTTTATTTCACAGGTAAGTTTTTATTTATTTAAATATAGTAATATTGTAATTTTAATTTAAAGTTGGGGGGGTGTTAGGTTTAGGGGTTAATAGTTTAATTTAGCATTTTGCGATGTGGGGGTTTAGGGTTTAATAGTTTTAGTTTATTAGTTACAATGTGGGGGGCTGGAGGTTTAGGGGTTAATAGGTTTAGTTTATTAGTTACGATGTGGGGGTTTGGAGGTTTAGGGGTTAATACTTTATTATAGTGTTGGCGATGTGGAGGGCCAGCGGTTTAGGGGTTAATAGGTTTATTTAGTGTCAGCGATGTTGGGGCGCCGGATTAGGAGTTAATAGGTTTATTTAATAGTAGCGATATGGGTGGGCGGCAGATTAGGGTTTAATATAGTGTTTGCAATGCAGGAGGGCGACGGTTTAGGGGTTAATAGGTAGTTTATGGGTGTTAGTGTACTTTGTGACATTTTAGTTATGAGTTTTGTGAAACATTTTTGTTTCACAAAATCTATAACTACTGCTCTCAAATGGCGGATTGGATCGTGTTGGTATAGGCTGTAATGCAAGCATTTTAGCCGGACCGCACAACCTGTAATACGGCGCTATGGAAAATCCCACACTCAAATGTCATTTTTTGAGTGGGGAATGGACGTTGCGTTACAGGCTAAAATGCTTGCAGTACAGCTATACCACCGCAACTTATAATATGCGTTACTGACCATACCAGCGCAATGGCCAATTTTACAGCGGTAATAGTCGTACCGCAACACTTGTAATCTAGCCGTATGATATTTATTAACCTCATAGGAGAAAGTGGGCCCACTTACTATACAGCAATCAAAAATATATATATAAAGCAAAATCCTGACAAACTAATATGATATATTAACAGACCACATTAATCAGGAGTTCAAATATTGCTATTCCATATTAGGGATGGGCAAATGTTTCTAAAAATTCAAAATTTAAAAAGAATTCTGATACATTCGTTCGTTCAAATCAAATTTCGAATGTTTATATAACATTCTAACATTCTATTTTCGAATTTTCGTTTTTGAATTTTTCAATAAAATTCGAAAATATTCATTCGAATAATAGAATGTTTAGCTATGTATTCATTCAATTTTGAAATGTAATATTCAAATTTGAATGACATTCGAATTTGAAATAGTATTTCTAGTCTACAACTGTGTTTAATAAATGTAATATTAGAATTTTAATGCTACATTCGAATTCGAATGTCACATTCGAATTTGAAATAGTATTTCTAGTCTAATACTGTGTTTTAAATGTGAAATTCGTTTTGAATGTGATATTCATTTCGAATGTGACCTTCGAATTCAAAATAGTCTTTCTAGTCTAATACTGTGTTTTATAAATGTAATATTCGAATGTGATATTAATTAGAATGTGACATTCGAATTTGAATGTGACATTCAAATTCAAATGTGACATTCGAATTCGAATGTGACATTCAAAAACTGTAAATAACATTTGAAAATCGAATTTTTAAAAATATGCGTTCTTATCAACATTCTATTATGTAAATCAAATTTCTACAATAACATTCGTTCAAACATTCGAATTCGGATATAAACACATTCGCCCATCCCTATTCCATATACTGTATCAGAGTTTAAATACATGGGTATTTATCCCATAATTTTTAGACAGGAAAAGGACACACAAAAAACAAACAAACAGAGGGGGAAAGAAATATAAGAGAGGATTCTACAGAAAGAAGTAAGAGATACCCGTTGAGGAATTAACAAAATTATAAAACACAGAAATAGGGAAAGAAATTATAAATCTTTCAGAAACACAACTTACTGAGGCACAAATTAAAATACTTTCAAAATGATTAAAATTTTGCTCCTACTAATATGTGTAATACATTTGAGGTAGTAAAAGATGTGCATCTATTTGCAAAAAAGATAGTTCTAAAAAAGTGATATCATAACAGACATCAAAATAAATATGAAGGATTAGGTATAAATGACAGAGGAGTCCTCCTTCAATTAGAAGAACTAGCAAATAAAATAACATCTGATAAAAATGACTCACTAAGGAACAATTCTTCCTATATGCTTGCCCTTTCCAAAGTATCATGTGTAAATAATTTTGTAAAGTTAATCGAACAAGATGTAGAAAAATTAAATATAACAACTGTCCATAATGATAATCTAACACCAGAATTAAGACAAGCCTTAAAGGCACTCTCTAATCATAAGAACGTCACAATAAAGCCATCTGATAAGGGTGGTATTGTGGTGATATTAAAAATCAGTGACTATGTTAAAGAATGTTCCAGACAACTTCTAGATAGGAAACAATATAAAATCCTAAAGAAAAATCCCACTGAAGAATTCAAAGAAACTATGGACAATATAATTAAGATAGGTGTAGATCATGGACTTGTAAACAAAATGGAAGCTGATTTCCTTACTGTAAAATTTCCAAAAGTAGCAGCCTTCTATACCACTCCAAAAATACATAAAAAGAAAATACCACCACCTGGAAAACCTATAATTTTAGGTCAAAATTCTGTAACTGAAAAAGTATCCCAATATATTGATTATATATATATATATATATATATATATATATATATATATATACTGTGTATGTATATATATATATATATATATTCTTGCCTTTGACAAACCGTTGAGCATCGGGCGTATTACCTGAGTCCCCCAGCTTGGTTTATCAGACTATTTTTTAACCTTATTTTGGGCTAATTTTGTGTTGTTTTTTGACCGCACGGATTACCAATATGAAGCGCTGCTACACACGATGTGATCTTTTTTTATAGGTAATTTGTTTGTAGTGATTACACATTCAGTTTCCTGTAGCAATTTGTTTAGTCGATTCATTTAATGGTATATGATATGCCCTTGAATCTAATTGTTCTATCCAGGCTGTTGGGACATATCATCTACTTAGTTTTTATTTTTTATTGTGCATTACACTTAATTTTATTTGCATTTATTATTAAAAGCTATGTTTTAAATTCTTCCTGTGAGACTACTTCCCTCTACACTATGTTAACATAAGACTGCTCTGTATGTGCCCCTTTTTCTTTTCTTTATTTATATTTATCATATTGGGCATTGAACACCCTCCACATCTAGATATATGATGTTGTTTCCACTATACTCCTGATTGGTCAGTGGAGTTTTACATGAAATCAGTTTCCCTAACATAAAAAAAAATGTTTTCAATATACTAAGGCCATGCCTAATGAATTTGCCATCATATGTAAAAGACACCCAAGATGTTCTTAAAACAATAAATGGAATTCCTTTGGAAAGTGATGGTTTAATATTAGCAATAACTGTAGATGCTATTTACTCATCTATAACCCAGGAACAAAGAATCACAGCAGCTGTGAATATTACCTGAATCAATGGGTCAAATATATTATAAACATACTTGTTATTCAACTGCTGAGGTTCGTTTTAGAACACAATTATTTTACATTTAATGGCAAATATTATTATATTATAACAAATAAGAGGCACAGTGATGAGCACCTGCTGTGCCCCCACATACGCATGTTTATATTTAGGTAAGTGGGAAAAATATGTCATCTAGGTACGAAGTGAAAGCAAGGATATAAAATTGTGGCTTCTTTTCATAGATGGCATATTGGACCTTTGGTCAGGAACAGAACAATCATTACACAAATTTTTTAAAAATTTAAACAAAAATGTATTTAATTTGAAATGTATGTATGAGTGGAGTAAAACTGAAATTGCTTTTCTAGATTTAAAGATTAAGGTAGATAGGGATAAAATAATGACTAATACACATAGAAAACCAACTGCAGGTAATACATTATTAATAGCAGATAGCCATCATCCACCATCGTTAATTAAAATTATCCCAAAAGGCCAATACCTTAGACATCGCAGGAACTGTACTAATTTGGAAACATTTAAAAAGGAAGCAAGAGAATTTAAAAATAGATTTTGAGCTAGAGGAAACCCCTAAAATAGTCTCAAGCTAGCCTATACTACAGCAATAAAAGTGATAGGGAAACATTATTATATAAGGGGAAAAGAAAGAAAAAAATGAGGTTAAAATAAGATTTATATCAGAATATAACAATAAATGGAGCAATATTACAGGAACAGTGAAACAACTGATAAAGATATTATTAATTTCGTAGGTGATAGACCCCTGATGGCAGCACGCGGGGCTCCAAACTTAAAAGACAAATTAGTTCATAGCCATTACATAAGGACCCCAGAGAAAACTAATAAGTTACACATACTCAGTAGTTAAGAAGGCAATACTAAACGTCACAAATGTTCAGTTTGCAGCAATATGCAACTAGGAAAATTATTTGAAGATAAATTAGGGAATTACTTTAAAATTAAAGGTAGAATAAACTGCTTAAGTAAAGGCGTTTTTTATTTAGCGTTCTGCAATTGACCAATGTACTATGTAGGGAAAACCTACAGGGAACTGAAGGGACAAATAAAAGAGCATAAAAGGGATATCACTAATACAATTATGAGCAGTAGTGTATCCCGTCACTTTAAGAACTTTCATAATAGCAATGCTGAAATGTTACATGGGGGCTGGAAAAGTTTGATCTGTCGTTGAGAGGAGAAAATCTAGATAAAGGTCTCCTTTTATTAAGCAGTGGATACTGCTTCAGAGCCCCATCATTTCAGGTCCGCCTGAGACAGAAGTTCGCTGTCCTTATCTTATTCCCTACCTTTTAGGTGGCGAACTGAGATCATCCCGATCCGATACAATTGGGATGATTGACGGTTCCTGCTAGCGGTCTATTGGCCACCAGTGAACAGGGGACGGCATTGCACAAGCATTTCAGCAGAAATGCTTGTGCAGTGATAAATGCAGACAGCATATGCTGTCAGCATTTAGCGAGGTTGAGCGGACATGATGCACTACAGCGAATCATGTCCACTCGCCCTTTAATAAATCTACCCCAATATGTTGTTACAGAAAGAGTGCAAATGGATATTTAATCTGAAAGCTCTGAAGCCCTTAGGACTAAAAGACCATTTCTGTAACTAGATGTTGAAATATGTAGTAACTACAGAACTTAAAAACAATATATGATCCATGTCACACTGCTATCCCTTCTCAAAGCATGAATTATAGCTTCTAGGAAACAAAATAAAATAATACATTAAATTATAATAATATCTATCTATAATAACCACATTTTTGGCTAATAGGTTGGTTATATGGTTGGTAAAAGGTTGGTTATAATGCCATTCCTGTATGAATAATATTAAATTGAACTGCTAAATTCTTCTGTTGCTATAGGATGCTATGTGTTATGTCAAAACTAAGATAGAATTGAAGCTTTAGAAAGAGGACGCTGTCGGACTGATGTTTGCAAGCAATATAGATACATTGTAATAAGCGAATAATAATTGGCAAAAATGCAACTGCATTTAGTGTTTTATGAATCAAAGAGACATAACATATAATTTGAGAAAGGAGCACTATGTTATTGTGATATTTCACCTTAAGGGGCAGATCAATATGATGCGTTAAAAGTCAACAACCTGACAAATCAAACACAAGCTGGAAGAAGCCCTGGATTAAAATAACAAGGGTGAAACGCACGTCACTAAAGTTTTTCCAACTTCTTAGGGGTGATCAGCTGAACCTCTAATAAGAGGACCACCTAAACATAATAGTCAACAGTGGTCAAGTTAGGGGCACTCTCTATAATGCTCTGCATACTAGCACTAAAATAAATGCTTATGACGTCAGGCTGGGAGGAACGTGAGCCAGACAACAAACAGCAGTCGCTGGGAATGCACTATGTGGAAATACAAGCTTGAATGATTATCTGATCGGCAAGTGACATTGCAGTCAAGGTAGGAGCAGTATTCTAACTGCGATATTACCTACTCACAAATGGTTAACAATAGTATGCATCTGGTAAGGTAGGCTGATTCTGTTATGCCTTGGAGGTGATGGAAACAGTTGCCGAGGGGAGACGGTTACCCAACCAATGCCTTGATTGCAGTATTAATCTTACAGCCTATCCCTTCTGTATGTGGTTAGAGAGTAGCCCCAGCAAGAGTATCTCCCACAGTATGGTTAATTGGACCCATCTTATCCCCAAAGAGACAAATTATGGGATAAATACCCATCTATTGGAACTCTGATATATGAACTCCAGATTAAGGCGGTCTGTTATTACATCATATTAGTTAATTTGTCAGGATTTCAATTTATATATATTTTTTTATTGCTATATAGTAAGTGGGCCCACTTTATCCTATGAGGTTAATGGTGGTTAATAAATATCTTACAGCTTGATTACGAGTTTTGCATTATGAGTGTAACGCTGCTTTTTCCCTACCGCTGCTTTTACAAGTCTTGTAGGTATAGCTGTACCACACAGTTTTGTGGCCGTCACGCAACGTCAGTACCGCACTTTTAAAAAAGTCCTTTTTCGATGGGACTTCCATAGCGCCGGTATTATGAGTTTTGCCTGGGAGGCCAAAAAGTGAGCGGTGTAGCCTATACCGACAAGACTCGTACCACCATCTAAAGTCAGTAGTTATGAGTTTTACGTTACAAAGCTGTAGCATAAAACTCCTAACTAAAGTGTTAAAAAGTACACTAACACCCATAAACTACCTATTAACCCCTAAACCGAGGCCCTCCCACATTGCAAACACTATAATAAAGTTATTTACCCCTAATATGACGCTCCAGACATCGCCGCCACATAAAAATGTTATTAACCCCTATTCCACCGCTCCCCGACATCGTCGCCACTAGAATAAAATTATTAACACGCCCTCCCGCATAAAAACACTATTTAAATATAATTAACCCCTAATCTGCCGTCCGCCCACTCCACCGCTATAATAAACCTATTAACCCCTAAACCTAACCCTAACACCCCCTAACCTTAACATAATTAAAATAATTCTAAATAAAACCTACTATTAATAACTAAATAATTCCTATTTAAAACTAAATACTTACCTGTAAAATAAACCCTTAGCTAACTACAATATAACTAATAGTTACATTGCAGCTATCTTATGTTTTATTTTTATTTCACAGGTAAGTTTGTATTTATTTTAACTAGGTAGACTAGTTAGTAAATAGTTATTAACTATTTACTAGCTACCTAGTTAAAATAAATACAAAGTTACCTGTAAAATAAAACCTAACCTGCCTCACACTAACACCTAACATTACAATAAAATTAAATAAATTACATTATTAAAATACATTTATCTATATTACAAAAAATAATAAACACTAAATTACACAAAATAAAAAAAGAAATTATCAAAAATAAAAACGAATTACTCCTAATCTAATATCCCTATCAAAATAAAAAAGCCCCCCAAAATAAAAAAAACCCTAGCCTACACTAAACTGACAATAGCCCTTAAAAGGGCCTTTTGCGGGGCATTGCCCCAAAGAAATCAGCTCTTTTACCTGTAAAAAAAAAATACAAATAAACCCCCAACAGTAAAACCCACCACCCAAACAACCAACCCCCTAAATAAAATCTGATCTAAATAAACCTAAGCTCCCCATTGCCCTGAAAAGGGCATTTGGATGGGCATTGCCCTTAAAAGGGCATTTAGCTCTTTTACATTGCCCAAACCCTAAGCTAAAAATAAAACCTACCCAATAAACCCTTAAAAAACCTAACACTAACTTCCAAAGATCCACTTACAGTTTTTGAATTCCGGACATCCATCCTCAATGAAGCCGGGAGAAGTCTTCATCCAAGTGGCAAGAAGTCCTCAACGAAGCCGGGAGAAGTCTTCATCCAAGCGGCAAGAAGTCCTCAATGAAGCCGGGAGAAGTCTTCATCCAAGTGGCAAGAAGTCATCATCCAGGCGGGCAAAAGTCTTCATCCAGACAGCATCTTCTATCTTCATCCTTCCGGCGTGGAGCGGGTCCATCTTCAAGACATCCGGCGCAGAGCATCCTCTTCATACACTGAAGGTTCCCTTTAAGGGACGTCATCCAAGATGGCGTCCCTTGAATTCTAATTGGCTGATAGAATTCTATCAGCCAATAGGAATTAAAGGGTAAAAAATCCTATTGGCTGATGCAATCAGCCAATAGGATTGAGCTTCAATCCTATTGGCTGACCCAATCAGCCAATGGGATTGAGCTCACATTCTATTGGCTGTTCCATCAGCCAATAGAATGTGAGCTCAATCCTATTCTACTCAAGTTTTTCTTCTACTTAGTTTATATATTTATATATATATATATATATAAATATATATATGTATACATGTATATGTGTATGTATATATATATATATATATATATTATATATATATATATTATATATATATATATATATATATATATATATATATATTATATATATATATATATACTGCATATATAAAATAGAAACTTTCTCTTTCACCTAAGGTGGCTTATATTGCTTAAAACATTAGAAATTCCTGGCAAAGTTTCCCAATTATAATACTGTCAACTCCCATGGAACGCCCAAGAAACACCTATGGAACACCTATATATTTACAATAGTAAATATCGAAATATCTATTTTAATAACACATTTCTTACAGCTGTGGAAATTATTCCTATCACGCAGAGAGCATTAGTACTTTAGTAGCATTACTTTAGTAGCATCACTTTTAAGGCAAAAGTATGTTTTTATATTTAAATACTACTCTTAATATGTGTGATAGAACATTGAATTGAGTTTTGCGGTAAGGTAAAAAAGCAGCGTTAACAGGTCCTAACGCTGCTTTTTCCCAACCGCTGCTATTACGAGTCTTGCAGGTTTAGGGGCCCTGCACACTTTTTTGGCCTTACCGCAAACCGACTTATGTAAACTTCGTAAAACCCTTTTTTTATGAGACTTCCATAGCGCCGGTATTACGAGTCTGTCCTGGGAGGCCAAAAAGTGAGTAGTACACCCTCTACCTCCATAGATCCATAACGCATTCTAAAGTCAGTAGTTATGAGTTTTACACTACAACGCCGTAGCATAAAACTCATAACTAAAGTGCTAAAATGTACACTAACATCCATAAACTACCTATTAACCCCTAAACCGAGGCCCTCCCGCATCGCAAACACTATAATAAAAAAATGTAACCCCTAATCTGCCGCTCCGGACATCGCCGCCACTAGAATAAACATATTAACCCCTCAACCGCCACACTCCCGCCTAGCAAACACTAGTTAAATAATGTTAACCCCTAATCTGCCACCCCTAACATCGCCGCCACCTACATTATATTTATTAACCCCTAATCTGTTGCCCCAATGTCACCGCCACTATATTAAATTTATTAACCCCTAAACCTAAGTCTAACCCTAACTCCCCCTAATTGAAATATAATTTAAATAAATCTAAATAAAATGACTATCATTAACTACATTATTCCTATTTAAAACTAAATACTTACCTATAAAATAAACCCTAAGCTAGCTACAATATAACTAACAGTTACATTGTAGCTAGCTAAGGGTTTATTTTTATTTTACAGGCAAGTTTGTATTTATTTTAACTAGGTAGAATAGTTACTAAATAGTTATTAACTATTTAATAACTACCTAGCTAAAATAAATACAAATTTACCTGTAAAATAAAACCTAACCTAAGTTAAGTTACACTAACACCTAACACTAATCTACAATTAAATAGCTTACATAAATTAAATACAATTAAATATATTAAATTAAATTAGCTAAATCACAAAAAAACACAAAATTACAGGATTTTTTTACAGATTTTTAAACTAATTACACCTAATCCATTAGCCCTATCAGAATAAAAAAGCCCCCCCAAAAAAACCCTAGCCTAAACTACCAATAGCCCTTTTCAGGGCCTTTTGCGGGGCATTGCCCCAAAGAAATCAGCTCTTTTACCTGAAAAAAAATACAAACAACCCCCCAACAGTAAAACCCACCACCCACACAACCAACCCCCCAAATAAAATACTAACTAAAAAAACCTATGCTCTTCATTGCCCTAAAAAGGGCATTTGGATGGGCATTGCCCTTAAAAGGGCATTTAGCTCTATTGCAGGCCCAAAGCCCTAACCTAAAAAATAAGCCTACCCAATACACCCTTAAAAAAATCCTAACACTAACCCCCGAAGATTCACTTACCAGGAGAAGTCTTCATCCAAGCGGCAAGATGTCCTCAACGATGCCGGCAGAAGTGGTCCTCCAGACGGGCATCTTCATCCTTCCGACACGGAGCGGGCCCATCTTCAAGACATCCGACGCGGAGCATCCTCTTCAAGCGACGGCTTCTTTGTAATGAATATCTCTTTAAGTGACATCATCCAAGATGGCGTCCCTTAGATTCCGATTGGCTGATAGAATTCTATCAGCCAATCGGAATTAAGGTAGAAAAAATCCTATTGGTTGATGCAATCAGCCAATAGGATTGAACTTCAATCCTACTGGCTTATCCAATCAGCCAATAGGATTGAGCTTGCATTCTATTGGCTGATTGGAACAGCCAATAGAATGCTAGCTCAATCCTATTGGCTGATTGCATCAGCCAATAGGATTTTTTCTACCTTAATTCCGATTGGCTGATAGAATTCTATCAGCCAATCGGAATCTAAGTGACATCATCTTGGATGACGTCCCTTAAAGAGATATTCATTTAAAAAAAGCCGTCGTTTGAAGAGGATGCTCCGCGTCGGATGTCTTGAAGATGGACCCGCTCCGCGCCGGAAGGATGAAGATAGAAGATGCCGTCTGGATGAAGACTTCTGCCTGTCTGGAGGACCACTTCTTCCCATCTGGAGGACCACTTCTGCCGGCTTTGTTGAGGACATCTTGCTGCTTGGGTGAAGACTTCTCCCAGTAAGTCAATCTTCGGGGGTTAGTGTTAGGATTTTTTTAAGGGTGTATTGGGTGGGTTTATTTTTTAGGTTAGGGCTTTGGGCCTGCAATAGAGCTAAATGCCCTTTTAAGTGCAATGTACATCCAAATGCCCTTTTCAGGGCAATGGGGAGCTTAGGTTTTTTTAGTTAGGATTTTATTTGGGGGTTGGTTGTGTGGGTGGTGGGTTTTACTGTTGGGGGGTTGTTTCTATTTTTTTTTCAGGTAAATTAGCTAATTTCTTTGGGGCAATGCCCTGCAAAAAGCCCTTTTAAGGGCTATTGGTAGTTTAGGCTAGGGTTTTTTTTATTTTGTGGGGGCTTTTTTTATTTTGATAGGACTATTAGATTAGGTGTAATTAGTTTCAAGATCTGTAATTTGTTTTTTATTTTCTGTAATTTAGTGGGGGTTTTTGTAATTTAGCTAATTTAATTTAATTTATTTAATTTTATTTAATGTAGGTAATTTATTTAATTGTAGATTAGTGTTAGGTGTTAGTGTAACTTAGGTTAGGTTTTATTTTACAGGTCAATTTGTATTTATTTTAGCTAGGTAGTTATTAAATAGTTAATAACTATTTAGTAACTATTCTACCTAGCTAAAATAAATACAAACTTGCCTGTAAAATAAAAATAAACCCTAAGCTAGCTACAATGTAACTATTAGTTATATTGTAGCTAGCTTAGGGTTTATTTTATAGGTAAGTATTTAGTTTTAAATAGGAATAATGTAGTTAATGATAGTAATTTTATTTAGATTTATTTAAATTATATTTCAATTAGGGGGTGCTAGGGTTAGGGTTAGACTTAGGTTTAGGGGTTAATAAATTTAATATAGTGGCAGCGATGTTGGGGGCGGCAGAATAGGGGTTAATAAGTGTAGGTAGGTTGCGGCGACATTGGGGGCGGCAGATTAGGGGTTAATAAACATAATGTAGGTGTCGGCGATGTTGGGGGCAGCAGATTAGGGGTTAATAAGTATAATGTAGGTGGCGGCGATGTCCGGAGCGGCAGATTTGGGGTTAATAAGAATAATGTAGGTGTCGGCGATATCGGGGGCGGCAGATTAGGGGTTAATAAGCATAAGATTAGGGGTGTTTAGACTCTGGGTTCATGTTAGGGTGTTAGGTGTAAACGTAAAATGTGTTTCCCCATAGGAATCAATGGGGCTGCGTTACTGAGATTTACGCTGCTTTTTGGCAGGTGTTAGACTTTTTCTCAGCCGACTCTCCCCATTGATGTCTATGGGGAAATCCTGCACGAGCACTTACGACCAGCTCACCGCTCACTTAAGCAGCGCTGGTATTGGAGTGCGGTAAGGAGCTCAATTTTGCTCTACTCTCACTACTTGCCTTTTAACACCGGGTTTGTAAAAACCTGTAATACCAGCGCTGTAGGTAAGTGAGCGTTGAGAAAAAAACTGCTTGCTAGCACCGCACAGCTCCTAACGCAAAACTCGTAATCTGGCCGTATGTGACTACAACAGCAACACTGTCACTATCAATAGCAAATCTTGAGATTTGGAGAAGCTCCCGAGTCATAGAGCTGGTGATTACTTTCTATTGCAACTGCTATATTAGTGACAGAATCCTGTGAATGTTGCTATTATGTGTAGTGGACTACAGAACTTTGTACGATTAGTTTATTGTGGATACAACAATGCAGTGGATAACAATTAAATGGTTCCTCAATCCTCATATTGACTTAACCTTCTGCCACAATTTAAAGTCTATGGGGAGAAGTTACAGAATTTGCGATATCCGAAGTCCTGAAGTTAGCGCTCCTGATCTTTTGCTTGCGCACTAACTTTTTAGGTTCAACTTGTAGTACGAGCGCTTTTCCGCCTACGTTAATATTTTACTATAAGCAAAGTCAGTGTGCAAGCAAAAAAAATATTTAGCACGTCACTTGTAATCTGCCTCTATGGGGCCCATTTATCATGCTGCTGCGAATAGAGCTGTTTCCGTGAAAGCCTTCAGGCTCGCCGGAAACACAAGTTAAGAAGCATCGGTCGTAAGACTGCTGCTCCTTAACTCGTCAGCCATCTCTGAGGTAGTGGACAGCAATCATCCCTATTAGATACACTCGGGATGATTGACACCCCCTGCTAGCCGCCGATTGGTCGCGAATGTGCAGAGGGCGACATTGCACAAGCATTTCACCAGAAATGCTTGTGCAATATTAAATGCCGACAGTGTATGCTGTTGGCATTTACCGATGTCGGGTGGACATGATCCGACAGTTAATAAATCTACCCCTTAATGTTTATTTATGCGTAGTAAAAACACTTTTATTATTTATTACATTTGCTTTTTGTGCAATTTACTTCTGACAGTTTTAGATTTTCCTTGGTCCCCTGAGAAGTTGGGGTGTATTCTGGAGAATTTAGATCCCTAACCCGCTATAAAGGGACATGAAATCCAAACATTTTATTTCATGATTCAGATAAGAGCATTTTGGGAGCTAGCTGAACACAACAGTAAGCCAATGACAAGAGGCATATATGTGCAGCCATCAATCAGCAGATAGCCTCCAGCTCCTGAGCCTACCTAGGTATACTTTTCAACAAAAGATACCAGGAGTACATAGCAAATTAGATAATAGAAGTAAATTGGAAAGTTGTTTAAAATTGTATTCTCTATCTGAGTCATTGAAGAAACATTTTGGGTTTTATGTCTCTTTATCCCCTTTGCTACCGGGAATTTTAGAGCAGTACTTGCCCAAATACCGGATAATTTGTATAATTTATCACTCCATTTAAACAGAAATAGAGCCTTGTTTTTTAAAATTTACCTGTCAAAACGATATATATTTTTTAGTAGACAACCCAAGGTATTGATCTAGGCCCATTTTGGTATATTTCATGCCACCATTTCAAGCGCAAATGCGATCATATAAAAAAAAATGTTAACTTTTTCACAAACGTTGGGTTTCTCACTGAAATTATTTACATATCGCTTGTGAAATCATGACACAAATGATACAAGTTTCTCTGGGATACTATTTGTTCAGAAATAGCAGACACACATGACATTGCCATTGGTTTTTGGTTTTTGGTAATGAGAATGCTGCTAATTGCATCTGCGCATCACACGTCTATTATTCCCGGCAGTGAAGGGATTAATTAGGTAGCTTTATTGTAGAGATTACCCTCACACCTTTATCCCCCACTGGTCACCCCCATCTTAGGTATTGGCAGACAGTCTGTCAGTATGCAGTTTAGATTTTATTATTATTATTATGATTATTATTTTTATATTTTTTTTCTGCAGTGTAGTGATCATCCTAAACCTTCCCACTTCCCTGACCCCCAACCATAATAGCTCTCTAACCCTCCCCCTCCGACTTATTGCGACCCTCTTTAGTACTGGCAGCAGTCTGCCAGTACCCATAAATACTTAAAAAAAAAAATATTCGTAAGGTTCCCCCAACTCCCCCTCTCTGGCAATTGTTAGCTACGGACCCCCCAAGTCCCTAGTGAGATCCCCATCCATTCCTATCTCTTTTCTGCAGTGTAGGGCCCATCCCACTCCCTCCCCCTCCCTCCCACTCCCCTCCCTCCTTCCTCCGCTGCGGGACCACACACCCACCTCCCACCTTCCCTCCCACACCTTCCTCCAGCACTAGTAGATGATCACAGTGTCACCATCTGTAATGATCTGGCATCTACCTTCATATGAAACTGGAGCACTGATTGTGCTCTGGTTCCATATGCAGGCAGATGCCTGGAGCTCAGTAACTTCAGCTCTCAGCTATAACTTTACAGTCCAGACTGCTGGAGATTCCTGCAGCTTGGATGCATATATACTGTACGTCATGCGGTACAATAGACAAAGTACCGCATGACGTATATATACGTCCTATTGGGTTAAGTAGTTAAGGTGAACTGCTTGTGCAATGCTGCCCCCTGCAGATTCGTGGCCAATCGGCTGCTAGCAGGGGGTGTCAATTAGCCCGATCGTATGAGATCAGATGGATTGATGCTCGCAGCCTCAGAGGCAGCGGACCAGTTAAGGAGCAGTGGTCTTAAGACCGCTGCTTCTTAACTGTTGTTTCCGGCAAGCCTGAAGGTTCGCGT
The DNA here is from genome assembly GCF_027579735.1 of Bombina bombina. Lineage (NCBI taxonomy): Eukaryota > Metazoa > Chordata > Amphibia > Anura > Bombinatoridae > Bombina > Bombina bombina. The sequence goes on along the minus strand of NC_069506.1, from coordinate 154,280,471 downwards.
GGAAACAGGGGCATCAGGGGCCATCCGGCCCTTGATAAATAGACCCCATAGTCTCAACCTAGTAACTAAGTTGGTTTTCAGATGAGTGCAACAATCTCTCAGCTTAATCTTATGTGGTAACATAAATGCCACATGTCTTCCAAAATTCTTACTTTATTTTAAATCTGCTTTGAAGGGACATCAAATCCATGTCCTTTCAAACAATTTTAAACTGTCCAATGTACTTGTATTATTAACTTTGCGTCTTTCTTTTGGTAATCTTTGCTGAAGGAGCAGCAACGCACTACTGGGTGCTAGCTAAACACATTGGGTAAGCCAATGACAAGAGGCATATATGCGCAGTTAGCAATCAGCAGCTAGCTCTCAGTAGAACACTAAGCCTACCTTTTTAACAAAGGGTACCAAGAGAAGTAAATTAAATAATAGATGTAAATTGAACACTTGTTTAAAATTGTATGTTCTATCTAAATCATGAAATTTCAATTTTGGCTTTACTGTCCCTTTAAGTGAATTGTACATTCTTTAAATTCTCACTGAAGCTGTAGACTTTTTCTGTTCCTATTTCTAGGTTACTATCCCAAATGGATCTCCTATAAGAATCGGATACTGAAATTGCTGTTTACATCTCTAGCTCTATGTTCTTTGTTATGTTATCTTTATTAAGATTAGAAACACTTTTATCATTTTCTTTAAGCTTTGTACGGCTCTTGGTTTGATCATATAAAAGGATGGATGCAAATGAAAGATGATCCTAAATTTTTCCTGATCACATATGAGGAGCTCCAGCAGGTAAAGAATTAGATTTTAACCCTTTAAGGACACAGCTTTCAGTTTGCTCAATTGTTTTATGACGGAAAAATTCCGTCATATGTCCTTAAGAGGTTAATGAGTACAGAATGCCTATTGATTTCTATATACATATACACAAGATCCAGTCTAATCCTATTAGATATATAGGGGCCGAATTATCGAGCTCCGAATGGCGCTTGATGCCCCTTGTTTCAGAAGTTATGAAGCTATTCCATAACTTGTCCACCTGCTCTGAGGCAGCGGACAGAAATCAACCTGATCGAATACGATATATTTGTAATAGTATTTCTAATGCTCTCTTTAAATGTAATATTCTAATTATGCAATATTTGAAAAAGAAACATTCAAATTGATATATTTGTATCTATTATGTATCAATTTACTAAATTCCCTACCACATGAACTATTAAACTTCTGAATAGTATTTGTTAAATCGAATGTTACATTCGAAATTTTGAATGTGGATATTTGTTTTCATTCTGAACATTCGAAAACGAAAGTAACATTCGATTACCAAATTTTAATGGATTTTCCTTCTTATCAACATTTGATTGTCCAAAATGAATGTTCTACCAAACGAATTACACTTTCAGCACATTTGCCCATCCCTTATGCCAACCCATACTGTAGCTGTAAGTGCTCCAGGCCCAAACACATATCACCTGCCCCTGTAAGCTAACCCATGCTGTAGCTGTAAATGCTTAATCCCCAAACACATGTAACCTGCCTCTGTATGCTAAACCATGATGTTGCCGCAAGTGTGCTAATCCCAAACACATATCACCTGCCTCTGTAAGCCAACCCATGCTGTAGCTGTAAGTGCTCCAGCTCCAAACACATATCACCTGCCTCTGTATGCTAAACCATGCTGTAGCTGTAAGTGCTCCAGGCCCAAACACATATCACCTGCCTCTGTAAGCCAATAAATGCTGTAGCTGTAAGTGCTCCAGCTCCAAACACGTCACCTGCCTCTGTATGCTAAACCATGCAGTAGCTGTAAGTGCTCCAGGCCCAAACACATATCACCTACCTCTCGGCTAGATTACGAGTTGTGCATTAGGGTAAAAAAGCAGCGTTAAGAGGTCCTAACGCTGCTTTTTTACCCCCGCTGGTATTACGAGTCTTGAAGGTTTAGGGGCACCGCACACTTTTTTGGCCTTACCGCTAAAAGACTTACGTAAACTTCGTAAAGTCATTTTTCTATGGGAATTCCATAGCACCGGTATTACGAGTCTGTCCTGGGAGGCCAGAAAGTGAGCGGTACACCCTACCCTGTCAAGAGTCCTAACGCATTTAAAAGTCAGTAGTTATGAGTTTTATGGTACAACGCCGTAGCATAAAACTCATAACTAAAGTGCTAAAAAGTACACTAACACCCATAAACTACCTATTAACTCCTAAACCGAGGCCCTCCCGCATCACAAAATACTAAAATAAAAATTTTGACCCCTAATCTGCCGCTCCGGACACCGCCGCCACCTACATTATATGTATTAACCCCTAATCTGCTGCCCCCAATATCGCCGACACCTACATTATATTTATTAACCCCTAATCTGCCACCCCTAATGTCGCCGCCACCTACCTACACTTATTAACCCCTAATCTGCCGCCCCCAACGTCGCCACCACTATATTAAACATATTAACCCCAAAAATGCCGCACTCCCACCTCACAAACATTAGTTAAATATTATTAACCCCTAATCTGCCGTCCCTAACATCGCCGCCACCTACCTACATTTATTAACCCCTAATCTGCCACCCCCAACATCGTTGCCACTATATTAAAGTTATTAACCCCTAAACTTAAGCCTAACCCTAAACCTAACACCCACTAACTTAAATATAATTTAAATAAATCTAAATAAATATTCCTATCATTAACTAAATTATTCCTATTTAAAACTAAATACTCACCTATAAAATAAACCCTAAGCTAGCTACAATATAACTAATAGTTAAATTGTATCTATTTTAGGATTTATTTTTATTTTACAGGCAAGTTTGTATTTATTTTAACTAGGTAGAATAGTTATTAGTTATTAACTATTTAATAACTACCTAGCTAAAATAAATACAAATTTACCTGTAAAATAAAACCTAACCTAAGTTACAATAACACCTAACACTACACTATAATTAAATAAATTAACTAAATTAAATACAGTTACCTAAATTAAATTAAATTAGCTAAAGTACAAAAAAAACCACTAAATTGCAGAAAATAATAAACAAATTACAGAAATTTAAACTAATTACACCTAATCTAATAGCCCTATTAAAATAAAAAAGCCCCCCCCCCCAATATAAAAATAAAAAACCCTAGCCTAAACTAAACTACCAATAGCCCTTAAAAGGGCCTTTTGGGGGGCATTGCCCAAAAGTAATCAGCTCTTTTACCTGTAAAAAAAATACAAACAACCCCCCCAACAGTAAAACCCACCACCCACACAACCAACCCCCTAAATAAAATACTATCTAAAAAAACCTAAGCTCCCCATTGCCCTGAAAAGGGCATTTGGATGGGCATTGCCCTTAAAAGGGCAGTTAGCTCTTTTGCCTCCCAAACCCTAATCTAAAAAATAAAACCCACCCAATACACCCTTAAAAAAACCTAACACTAACCCCCCTGAAGATCGACTTACCGGGAGACGTCTTCATCCAAGCCGGGCGAAGTGGTCCTCCAGACGGGCAGAAGTCTTCATCCAAGCCGGGCAGAAGTGGTCCTCCAGACGGGCAGAAGTCTTCATCCAAGCCAGGCAGAAGTGGTCCTCCAGACGGGCAGAAGTCTTTATCCAGACGGCATCTTCTATCTTCATCCATCCGGCACGGAGCGGGTCCATCTTCAAGACATCCGACGCGGAGCATCCTCTTCTGGCAACGACTAAAACAGAACGAAGGTACCTTTAAGTGACGTCATCCAAGATGGCGTCCCTTAGATTCCGATTGGCTGATAGAATTCTATCAGCCAATCGGAATTAAGGTAGAAAAAATCCTATTAGCTGATGCAATCGGCCAATAGGATTGAAGTTCAATCCTATTGGCTGATTCAATCAGCCAGTAGGATTGAGCTTGCATTCTATTGGCTGTTCCAATCATTTTTTCTACCTTAATTCCGATTGGCTGATAGAATTCTATCAGCCAATCGGAATCTAAGGGATGCCATCTTGGATGACGTCACTTAAAGGTACCTTCATTCTGTTTTAGTCATCGCCGGATGTCTTGAAGATGGACACGCTCCGAGCTGGATGGATGAAGATAGAAGATGCCGTCTGGATGAATACTTCTGCCTGTCTGGAGGACCACTTCTGCCCGGCTTGGATGAAGGCTTCTGCCCGTCTGGAGGACCACCTCTGCCCGGCTTGGATGAAAACTTCTGCCCGTCTGAAGGACCACTTTGCCTGGCTTGGATGAAGACGTCTCTCGGTAAGTCGATCTTCAGGGGTTTAGTGTTAGGTTTTTTTAAGGGTGTATTAGGTGGGTTTTATCTTTTAGATTAGGGTTTGGGCGGTAAAAGAGCTAACTGCCCTTTCAATGGCAATGCCCATCCAAATGCCCTTTTCAGGGCAATGGGGAGCTTAGTTTTTTTTAGATAGTATTTTATTTGGGGGGTTGATTGTGTGGGTGGTGGGTTTTACTGTTGGGGGGGTTGTTTGTATTTTTTTTACAGATTAAAGAGCTGATTACTTTGGGGCAATGCCCCGCAAAAGGCCCTTTTAAGGGCTATTGGTAGTTTAGTTTAGGCAAGGGTTTTTTTTTATTTTGGGGGGCTTTTTTATTTTAATAGGGCTATTAGATTAGGTGTAATTAGTTTAAATTTCTGTAATTTGTAATTTAGTTAATTTATTTAATTATAGTGTAGTGTTAGGTGTTAGTGTAACTTGGTTAGGTTTTATTTTACAGATAAATTTGTATTTATTTTAGCTAGGTAGTTATTAAATAGTTAATAACTATTTAATAACTATTCTACCTAGTTAAAATAATTACAAACTTGCCTGTAAAATAAAAATAAATCCTAAGCTAGATACAATGTAACTATTAGTTATATTGTAGCTAGTTTAGGGTTTATTTTACAGGTAAGTATTTAGTTTTAAATAAGAATAATTTAGTTAATGATAGGAATATTTATTTAGATTTATTTAAATTATATTTAAGTTAGTGGGTGTTAGGTTTAGGGTTAGACTTAGGTTTAGGGGTTAATAACTTTAATACAGTGGTGGCGACGTTGGGGGCGGCAGATTAGGGGTTAATAAATGTAGGTAGGTGGCTGTGATGTTAGGGACAGCAGATTAGGGGTTAATAATATTTAACTAATGTTTGTGAGGCGGGAGTGTGGTGGTTTTGGGGTTAATATGTTTATTATAGTACCGGCGACGTTGGAGGCGGCAGATTAGGGGTTAATAAGTGTAGGTAGGTACCGGCAACATTGGGGGCGGCAGATTAGCGGTTAATAAATATAATGTAGGTGTCGGCGATGTTGGGGGCAGCAGGTTAGGGGTTCATAAGTATAATGTAGGTGGCGGCGGTGTCCGGAGCGGCAGATTAGGGGTTAATAAGTATAATATAGGTGTCGGCGATGTCCAGGGCGGCAGATTAGGGGTTAATAAGTGTAAAATTAGGGGTGGTTAGACTCGGGGTTCATGTTAGGGTGTTAGGTGTAAACATAACTTTTATTTCCCCATAGGAATCAATGGGGCTGCGTTAAGGAGTTTTACGCTGCTTTTTTGCAGGTGTTAGACTTTTTTTTCAGCCGGCTCTCCCCATTGCTTCCTATGGGGAAATCGTGCACAAGCACGTTACACCAGCTCACCGCTGACCTAAGCAGCGCTGGTATTGGAGTGAGATTTGGAGCTAAATTTTGCTCAACGCTCACTTTTTGTCTTTTAACGACGGGTTTCTGAAAACTCGTAATACCAGTGCTGTATGTAAGTGAGCGGTGAGGGAAAATTGCTCGTTAGCACCGCATAGCCTCTAACGCAAAACTAGTAATCTAGGCGTCTGTATGCTAAACCATGCTGTAGCTGTAAATGCTCCAGCTCCAAACACATATTACCTACCCCTGTATGCTTAACCATGCTGTAGCTGTAAGTGCTCCAGCTCTAAACACATAACATCTGACAAAGTGTACCTGCATATTTAGGATACTGAGATATTAACACATACTTACCTTATCTCTCTTACTCATGTTAATGATTTTGCACACAAATTACTATACTTCCTGCTCTAAATGCATTGAAAATGATATATGGCATGTAGGATGCGGTACAAATATTGAGGAGCTACATACACAACTTTATGGGCCAGATAACCAATTTACCTATACATAAATAACACATTATAAATTTAGTATCCAGGAACTATGGCTATGAAATTTGTAAAACCCGGCTTTAATATATAAATATAGAACTAACCCAGCTCTGCACTCACTTTACCTGACACAGATGGTCACTGTATAGCAGAAGCAGCAGCAGACAGACATTGATCACCACTATGAAAACACCAGAGTTATGCTGCATTACTCGGCAGCCACTAGGAACTGCATAAGCGCTATCACCCTACTGGTCAGTAAAAGAAAGCAGAGGCTATGGGGTAGATTTAACAAGGGCCGAATTCCCACGCGAGCCTAAAGTGTCCGCTGCCTCTGAGGCTGCGGTCTTCAATCCGCGCGATCCTATACGATCGGGCTGATTGACACCCCCTGCTAGCAGCCGATTGGCCACAAATCTGCAGGGAGTGGCATTGCACAAGCAGTTCTGGTGAACTGCTTGTGTATTGATAAATGCAGACAGCGTATGGTGTTGGCATTCAACGATGTCTATCAGACATGATACGCTACAGTGTATCATGTCGGACAGACATTGGTAAATCTACCCCTACAAGTAAACAGTGGATCAGATTCATTCTACCCTACTACACCAGCTTCATGTCAGCCATCTTCAATATGGCACAGAGCAAGTGAACTATCACTTCCTGGTTTCAATGGGAATGTAAACTCTGATGAGCAACACTGACCCCTGCTGGGTTGCAGAAGTAACTGAAGCCATTTTTATTCCTATTTAATAATTTGACCAACCACATTACCAATTTCTTTTGTCAATTTAAAAAATGGTCATTGAATGTTTCAAATGCATTTATAAAGGTTTTATTCTGCAAGAAAAACAAATAGATAGATTTTCATAATTCTTTCCTCATGTTAAACTTACATACCACAAATGTACATTCTTTGTAGAAATACTAAGGTAATCAGATTTCCCAGACCCCAATTGAAGACACCTCATAAATGTTGTGGAGGTGTTAAAAAAACTGTTGAAATGTTTAATGTATACATGCACGTGTATACAGTTTATGTACAATGAAAGCCAATAGTATAAACTACTGCTACGATAAAACTGTTGTTATTTCTTTAAAATAACAAAGAAAAAGAAGACATGCTGTATTTGCAGAGCTTTGAATATTCCTAAGGAAATCTTTCTTCATCAAAAGTATCTTAGAAAACTCAACACAAGTTTACCTTAGTTACTAACATTGCCTTCAGAGTGTCCATACTAAGCTAAGTTTTGTCACTGACCAATTGCTATTCATGAGGGAAAATACACTTTCAATGGCATCATTAGTTACAATTATCATTGGTTGTCATCTGCCTCTGTATGCCAGCCCATGCTGTAACTGCTAGTGCTCCAGGCCCAAACACCAGGCCCAAACACCTATCTCCTGCCTCTCTAAGCCAACCCATGCTTTAATTGTATGTGTGCCAGCCCCAAACACTTGTAACCTGACTCTGTATGCCAGCCCATGCTGTAACTGTAAGTGCTCTAGGCCCAAACACCTATCTCCTGCCTCTCTAAGCCAACCCATGCTTTAACTGTATTTGTGCCAGCCCCAAACACATGTAACCTGACTCTGTATGCCAGCCCATGCTGTCACTGCAAGTGTGTTAGTCCCAAACTCATATCACCTGCCTCTGTAAGCCAACCCATGCTGTAGTTGTAAGTGCTCCAGCCCAAAACACATGTAGCCTGACTCTGTATTTTAGACCAGGCTGTAAGTGTGCTAGTCTGAAACACATATTTCCTGCCTCTTTAAAGGGGCAGTTTACACCAATTTTTTCATTATTTTCATTTAACTGCATGTAAAATACACTATTATAAAGAATAATATGCACAGATATTGATCTAAAAATTCAGTATAAAACCATTTAAAAACTTACTTACAAGCCCCCAATTTAGCTCTGTTGAAAAGGTTAGCTGGAACACCCACTGAAATTGGTTCTACAGCAAAAAGAGCAGACACCTCCCCCTTCCTCTGCATATGAAAAGACTCTTTACACAAACAGGAGCAAGCTGGAGTAGGTATACATCAGTATTCTTCTAAAACTTTGGGGCTTGGTTAGGAGTCTGAAAATCAGCGCAATGTTATTTAAAAATAATTAACTATAAAAACAAAACTAAAAAAAAAACCTGTATAGGCTATAAAAATGGATCATCTATAAAACATTTATGCAAAGAAAATCTAGTGTATAATGTCCCTTTAAGTCAACCCGTGCAGTGACGCTAAATGCTCCAGCCCCAAACACATATGCGTGTGCTTCTGTATGCCAGAACATGCTGAAAAATGTACCTACATGTTGGATTGAACTTAAAGGATACAAAGATATTAACGCATACTTAGCTTAACCCTTTGACTCATGTTAATGGTTATTGGTTTTGCACACAGATTACTATACTTCCTGTTCTACATTACTTAAAAATCATATATGACATGTACGACGCAGTCAGAATATTTAGGAGCTACATACATACCTTTTTATGGGCCACATAACAAATTTGCCTGTACATAAATAATAAATTATAAATTTAGCACCCAGGAACTCAGTATTATGAACTGTGGCTATGAAATTTGTAAAACCCAGCTATAACATATAATTATTAAACTACCCCAGCTCTGCAATCACTGTAGCTGGCACAGATGGTCAATGTATAACAGCCAAGCATTGATCCCCACTATGAAGATTACCAAAGCTATGTTGCCTCACTCTGCAGCCACTAGGGATTGTCCAAGGTCTATCACCCTATTGGTCAGTAAAAGCAAGTAGAGGCTCCCAGTAAACAGTGGATCAGATTCATTCTACCCTACTCCACCAGCTTCATATCAGCCATCCTTAAAGGAACAGTAAATGTTACAAACTAATTTAAAAAAATAAATAAACTATTGTCTTTACACAATAAATCTATCTAACAATGCAGAGCAGATGCGCTGTGGAAGTGTTTTAAATGTCTATTAAAAATTTACCATTGCTTGGCTTCCTTGGCCGCCCACAAAGCCATTGATTTTTTTCTCTGAGTGCGGTCAATCAAAATCAAACACACCTCCCATATACACAGCAGGAGCACGCTTTCACTCTTCACCTGCGCAAAGTGAGCTGGCTAGGATTACCATGCATGTGTAGGACATGAGGGAACGCGTACTGTCAAGCTCTATAAAGACGGACGTTCCCTCTGCTGTTGGCTGCAGGGGCCATGATGGAATAAAAAAAAATGTTCCGGACACCTGGGCAGTCAGGGGATCCATAATTTGGCAAGTTAAAAATAAAAAATAGAAAAGCTTTCACAGCACATCTGCTCTGCATTGTTAGATAGATTTATTGTGTAAACGCAATAGTTGTTTTTTTTTTTTTTTTAAAGTAGTTTGGAACATTTACTGTCCCTAACTATCACTTCCTGTTTTAAATGAGAAAGTAAACTGTGGTGCGCAACATTGACCCCTGCAGGATTGCAGTCGTAACAGCACCTGATTTTGTGAAAATGGAAGTTGGTTCTAGTCATTTACATACTGGGACAAAGGAGAGGAAAACCATTTGGGCAAATTTGAGACAACCTAGGACAGCATAGCTTAATCCTTTAAATATTAGGAACAGACTGACCAAATTCAGGACTGTCCATAACACAAAACATTCACCTCAATACCAGCGCTGCTTACGTTAGAGGTGAGCTGGTAAAACGTGCTCGTGCACGATTTCCCCATAGGAATCAATGGGGGAGAGCCGGCTGAAAAAAAACCTAACACCTGCAAAAAAAGAAGCGTTTAGCTCCTAACGCAGCCCCATTGATTCCTATGGCGAAATAAAAGTTATGTCTACACCTAACACCCCAACATGAACCCCGAGTCTAAACACCCCTAATCTTACACTTATTAACCCCTAATCTGCCGCCCCTGACATCGCCGACACCTACATTATATTATTAACCCCTAACCTGCCGCTCTGGACACCGCCGCCACCTACATTATATGTATGAACCCCTAATCTGCTGCCCCCAACATCGCCGACACCTACCTTATATTTATTAATGTTTACTGTCCCTAACTATCACTTCCTGGTTTAAATGGGAAAGTAAACTGTGCTGCGCAACATTGACCCCTGCAAAGTAAACTGTGGTGCGCAACATTGACCCCTAATCTGCCGCCCCCAACATCGCCAACACCTACATTATATTTATTAACCCCTAATCTGCCACTCCCAATGTCGCCGCAACCTAACTACATTTATTAACCCCTAATCTGTCGCCCCCAACGTCGCCACCACTATAATAAAGTTATTAACCCCTAAACCTAAGTCTAACCCTAACCCTAACCCCCCCTAACTTAAATATAATTTAAATAAATCTAAATAAAATTACTACAATTAACTAAATAATTCCTATTTAAAACTAAATACATCCCTATAAAATAAACCCTAAACTAGCTACAGTATAACTAATAGACATAGTTACATTGTAGCTAGCTTAGGGTTTATTTTTATTTTACAGGCAAGTTTGTATTTATTTTAACTAGGTACAATAGTTATTAAATAGTAATTAACTATTTAAAAACTACCTAGTTAAAATAAAGACAAATTTACCTGTAAAATAAAACACCTAAAGTACAAAAAAAAGCAAACACTAAATTACAGAAAATAAAAAAAGAAATTACAAGATTTTTAAACTAATTACACCTAATCTAATCCCCCTAACAAAATAAAAAAGCCCCCCAAAATAAAAAAGCCCTACCCTACACTAAATTACAAATAGCCCTTAACAGGGCCTTTTGCGGGCATTGCCCCCAAAGTAATCAGCTCTTTTACCTGAAAAAAAAAAGAATTACAATTCCCCCACAACATTAAAACCCACCACCCACACAACCAAACCTACTCTAAAACCCACCCAATCCCCCCTTAAAAAAACCTAACACTAACCCCCTGATGATCACCTTACCTGGAGACGTCTTCACCCAACCGGGCCGAAGTCCTCAACGAAGTCGGGAGAAGTCTTCATCCAAGCCGGGCGAAGTGGTCCTCCAGACGGGCTTAAGTCTTCATCCAGACGGCATCTTCTATCTTCATCCATCTGGAGCGGAGCGGGTCCATCTTCAAGACATCCGACGCAGAGCATCCTCTTCTTCTGACAGCTAAACACAGAATGAAGGTTCCTTTAAATGACGTCATCCAAGATGGCGTCCCTTCAATTCCGATTGACTGATAGAATTCTATCAGCCAATCGGAATTAAGGTAGAAAAAATCCTATTGGCTGATGCAATCAGCCAATAGGATTGAACTGGCATTCTATTGGCTGATTGGAACAGCCAATAGAATGCCAGCTCAATCCTATTGGCTGATTGGATCAGCCAATAGGATTGAACTTCAATGTAGCTAGTTTAGGGTTTATTTTATAGGTAAGTATTTAGTTTTAAATAGGAATTATTTAGTTAATTGTAGTAATTTTATTTAGATTTATTTAAATTATATTTAAGTTAGGTGGGGTTAGGGTTAGGGTTAGACTTAGGTTTAGGGGTTAATAACTTTATTATAGTGGCGGCGACGTTGGGGGAGGCAGATTAGGGGTTAATAAATGTAGGTAGGTGGCGGCGATGTTAAGGCCGGCAGATTAGGGGTTAATAACATTATATTTATTATAGTGGTGGCGATGTCTGGATCAGCAGATTAGGGGTTAAAAAATTTATTTTAGTGTTTGCGATGTGGGAGGGCCTCGGTTTAGGGGTTAACAGGTAGTTTATGGGTGTTAGTGTACTTTTTAGCACTTTAGTTAAGAGTTTTATGCTACGGCGTTGTAGTGTAAAACTCTTAAATAGTGACTTTTAAATGTGGTACCAGGCTTGACAGGAGAGGGTGTATCGCTCACCTTTGGTCAGACTCGTAATACCGGTGCTATGCAAGTCCCATTGAAAATATAGGATACGCAATTGACGTAAGTGGATTTGCGGTATTTTCGAGTCTGGGCAAAAAAGTGAGCGGTACACCTGTACCTTCAAGACTCGTAAAACCAGTGGGCGTTAAAAAGCAGCATTGGGACCAGCCAACGCTGCTTTTTAAGCCTAACGCAAGACTCGTAATCTAGCCGATTAACAGTTTTGTGAGTTTTCCATTTTTGTGAAAATGGAAGTTGGTTCTAGTCATTTACATACTGGGACAAAGGACAGGAAAACCATTTGGGCAAATTTGAGACAACCTAGGACAGCATAGCTTAATCCTTTAAATATTAGGAACAGACTGACCAAATTCAGGACTGTCCATAACACAAAACATTAGGGATACAATACCCAAAAATGTAGGACTTTCCCTAAAAATAAGCGGCTAGATTACGAGTTTTGCGTTAGAGGCTATGCGGTGCTAACAAACAGTTTATGCTCACCGCTCACTTACAGACAGTGATGGTATTACGGGTTTTACAAACCTGGCGTTAACCGCAAAAAAGTGAGCGTAGAGCAAAATTTTGCTCCACATCTCACCTCAATACCAGCGCTGCTTACGTTAGCGGTGAGCTGGTAAAACATGCTCGTGCACGATTTCCCCATAGGAATCAATGGGGGAGAACCGGCTGAAAAAAAACCTAACACCTGCAAAAAAGCAGCGTTTAGCTCCTAACGCAGCCCCATTGATTCCTATGGGGAAATAAAAGTTATGTCTACACCTAACACCCTAACATGAACCCTGAGTCTAAACACCCCTAATCTTACACTTATTAACCCCTAATCTGCCGCCCCCGACATCGCCAACACCTACATTATATTATTCACCCCTAAGCTGCCGCTCCGGACACCGCCGCCACCTACATTATATGTATGAACCCCTAATCTGCTGACCCCAGCATCGCCGACACCTACATTATATTTATTAACCCCTAATCTGCCACCCCCAATGTCGCTGCAACCTAACTACATTTATTAACCCCTAATCTGCAACCCCCAACGTCGCCACCACTATAATAAAGTTATTAACCCCTAAACCTAAGTCTAACCCTAACCTCCCCTAACTTAAATATAATTTAAATAAATCTAAATAAAATTACTACAATTAACTAAATAATTCCTATTTAAAACTTAATACTTACCTATAAAATAAACCCTAAGATAACTACAATATAACTAATAGTTACATTGTAGCTAGCTTAGGGTTTATTTTTATTTTACAGGCAACTTTGTATTTATTTTAACTAGGTACAATAGTTATTAAATAGTTATTAACTATTTAATAACTACCTAGTTAAAATAAAGACAAAAACCTAACCTAAGTTACAATTACACCTAACACTACACTACAATTAAATTAATTACCTAAATTAAATACAATTAATTACAATTAAATAAAATTATCTAAAGTACAAAAAAAAACACTAAATTACAGAAAATAATAATGAAATTACAAGATTTTTAAACTAATTACACCTAATATAATCCCCCTAACAAAATAAAAAAAGCACCCCCAAAATAAAAAAAAGCCCTACCCTACACTAAATTACAAATAGCCCTTAAAAGGGCCTTTTGCGGGGCATTGCCCCAAAGTAATCAGCTCTTTTACCTGAAAACAAAATTACAATTCCCCCCCAACATTAAAACCCACCACCCACACAACCAACCCTACTCTAAAACCCACCCAATCCCCCCTTAAAAAAACCTAATACTAACCCCCTGAAGATCACCTTACCGGGAGACGTCTTCACCCAACCGGGCCGAAGTCCACAACGAAGCCGGGAGAAGTCTTCATCCAAGCCGGGTGAAGTGGTCCTCCAGACGGGCAGAAGTCTTCATCCAGACGGCATCTTCTATCTTCATTCATCCAGCGTGGAGCGGGTCCATCTTCAAGACATCCGACGCAGAGCATCCTCTTCTTCCGACGGCTAAACACAGAATGAAGGTTCCTTTAAATGACGTCATCCAAGATGGCGTCCCTTCAATTCCGATTGGCTGATAGAATTCTATCAGCCAATCGGAATTAAGGTAGAAAAAATCCTATTGGCTGTTCCAATCAGCCAATAGAATGCCAGTTCAATCCTATTGGCTGATTGCATCAGCCAATAGGATTTTTTCTACCTTAATTCCGATTGGCTGATAGTAGAATTCTATCAGCCAATCGGAATTGAAGGGACGCCATCTTGGATGACATCATTTAAAGGAACCTTCATTCTGTGTTTAGCCGTCGGAGGAAGAGGATGCTCCGCGTCGGATGTCTTGAAGAGTTTCACAAAACTCGTAATCTAGCCGATTATTTGTAATGTCATCTAGTTTAATCATTTTGTAGTTATCATGTAAGGTTTAAAATACTATCTACAAAAAAAAATAATTTATAAATATAACCTAAATTGAATTTATGAAAAAACTTACACACTAGTAATGTTATCATAAAGAATATGTATATTACTCTGATGTTTTCTCTTCATTAGGACCTGCGGGGCAGTGTGGTGAGAATCTGTAAGTTCTTGGGGAAAGAGTTAGATGATGCAGCTATTGACTCAGTGGTTGAACACTCTTCATTCAGAACTATGAAGGATAATAAAATGTGCAACTTCACACTTGTCCCACAAGATTTTTGTGACCAGACTAAAGGTTCATTTATGCGTAAAGGTAAACAGTGTATTTAATTGAAATACCATCATGTTACTTTGCACTTAGAAAATGTTTTAACATTAAGAATGTAGTTGAGCATAAAACTATTTAAAAATAAACTATACAGTATGACATTTACAAATACTAAAGATGTTTTTCTTTGCTAGAGGATATGTTGTTGGACCCTTTCTGCTAAAACTAACAGATGCTAGAGGGTCAGGATATAGGGAATAACATTGCAGGAATAGAAGAGGATGAGTGTGTGATACTTATATATATTAAATGGATAGAAGGGTTAAAATTGAAATGTACATGGGTGCATTTCTGTTTTGAATAGAAGCATTTTTGCAATATTCTTTCATTAGCAAAAATGCTTCTAGTAAATGTTATTACTGCTTTCAGCAGTATACAAACCTATACTGTAAGGGCCCATGCACCAGAATTCAATAAAATGGTTGCCAACAAGCCACTGCTAATTCTGGGCCTGATATTCAAAAGCTCGCCCCTCAGGTGAGACAATCTAAGTTGTCTCATTTGTACGAAAAGGTCCCTAAAAATGTTTGAAACACAAAATGTTGTTTGAAAGAAGTTTATCTCATTATGCAGGGTTCTTGATGTGAAGAAGCGACACCTACATTATAATATAAGGTCTTAAAAAATTAAATCCCAAATATTTTGCATGATTTCCCTCCATGCAAGCGAGATTTTGAATATCAGGCCCTCTCTGAGAAGTTGTGGGATTTAAATACTTGTGCATGGGCCCTCAGAGGATATGTGTGTATGCCACTGAAAAAAACAGTAATGACTTTTATAAAAAAAAATGTTTTGCTAATGGAAGTATATCGCAAAAACGATTCTATCCCTTTAAACAGTAGTAAAGGGATAAACCTTTCTACCCCTTGAAACAGTAGTAGACAGTAACAAATATCTAAAATCACATTAATTCATCGATTTCCAAAACTTACAAACAGACTGACATCTTGCAGCAGCAAAAGCAAACTAATTCTGCTATCTAACAGAGCATGGAGCTTTAAAGACTATGGCCCCCATTTATTGTACAGTGAACAATTTATTTATTTTGTATATTCTTATAGTTTTCTTATAGCCCATGATAATTTGTTCGCTTTGCATAACCATTTAAAGTAAACCTCTAAATTTTGATTTGTACTTTTCTTACAGGAATATCTGGGGACTGGAAAAATCATTTCACTGTGGCACAGAATGAGTATTTTGATAGAATTTTTCAGGAAAAAATGAAGGATCTTAACATTAATTTTTTCTGGAAAGAGAGTTGATATCCGTTCTACATTATCTGTCTATCGTTTTGATTAATAAATATGTTTATTCAATGTTATGTTTGAATTTTTTTTTTTGGAGGTATTTAAGTAGCATTATACTGATTGTTTCATTTTGAATTATTTTAAAACATTCTACAAATGCATACACACTAAGGGGCATATTTATCAAGCTCGGTATGGAGCTTGATGCCCCTTGTTTCCGGAGAGCCTGAAAGCTCGCCAGAAACAGAAGTTATGAAGCAGCAGTCTAAAGAACTCTGCTCCATAACTTGTCCGCCTGCTCTGAGGCGGCGGACAGAAATCAACCCAATCGAATATGATCGGGTTGATTGACACCCACTGCTAGCCGCCTATTGACCGTGAATCTGCAGGGGGCGACATTGCACCAGCAGTTCTCAAGAACTGCTGGTGCAATGATAAATGCAGACAGCATATGCTGTCTGCATTTATTGATGTGCGGCGGACATAATACGCTACTTTGTATCATGTCCGCTCGCACATTGTTAAATATGCCCCTAAATAACAGCTCTAGGTGAAGCAAATATCATTTCATGTCCAAGCATCAACCATAGGACCTTCCATGTAAAAATGCTTAAGAGCTGCATGGATAGGGATGAAGCAGTAGTGGCAGCATGTGTGCCTACCACTGATAAGGTAGATAGCCCCACTCTCTCGGATCTTTTGGAGTAGACAGGTAAAGCAGGGTCAGTGGAGGAAGTAAGGTAGGTGAGGGTCTAGGAGCTTGGAAATAGGAGCAGATCAACTCCCTGCTCGAGGACATGAGGGACATGTTTTCGGCCAGTCCAGGGTATACTACATTAACAGTAAACTATGTAGAAACACCAGGTCAGGCCCTCTTTTGGCAGCCTGCTTATCTGATCCCTGATGCCATAAGGGAAAATATTGGTAAGGAGATACAGGAAATGTTGGACTTTGGAGTCATTGAATATTCCACCAGTCCCTAGGCATTCCCTGTAGTATTTGTACCTAAACGGGATGACTCTACATGGTTTGTGTTGATTACTGATGCCTAAATGACAAGACCATGATTGATGTCTACCACATGGTAGATAGGGACATTTTCTGATCACCATTGATCTATTTAAAGGGTATTGGTAGATTCTCCTACACCCTGAGGCTGTCCCCAAAGCCACCTTTATAACCCCATTTGCCCTATATTAGTTTAAGTCATGCCCTTTAGAGTGAAAAAGGCTCTGGCCACATTCCAAGTAATAAAAATGGTTAGTAGTCAGCGCAAGATGAGCAAAGCACACAAACTCACTATAAAAAACGGCCACCTAACAGGGTCGTACAGAAGAATATATAAATAAATTGTGGGGACATAGGAGCGCCACCCGAAGGGGGATTAAGTGTGCTGGTGGAAAAGCTGGGCCCAAAGAGATTATCAATATGGGTGTACAATGGCCAAAAAACAACACATAGTACTGTATTACTAAAGAGATTATCAATATGGGTGTACAATGGCCAAAAAATAACACATAGTACTGTATTAATAATGCATAGTACTGTATTAATAACGAGCGTAGAAATAGGGTGAAAAATACAGACAATAAAGAAATTATAAAAACATATGTTGTATATAAAAACATATGTTGTATATAAAAACGGTTTTAATCTAAGTTATATTTGGAACAAGATTGCTAGAACTATGTGGCAATCTGGCAGAATTATTCACAAACTAGAGTAAAATTTTTAAAAAGCAACAGTGAAAAACATATGTGAAACATATAACAAAATAAGGGTATAACAAAAAAAAGAACAATAAAGAAAATAATGAATGATATTAATGAATCTGAGCTCAGATAAAGGGACGTCCCATATATAAAGCAACAATATACAGGTGGACCTCGGTTTACAACGGTTCAATTTACACCGTTTCAGAATAACAACCTTTTTTCCAGTCATGTGACTGCTATTGAGAAGCAGTGCATTGATTAAAATAGCCAGTAGGTGGAGCTGTCCACTTGTGTTGTAGCAAAGCCAAGCAAGCTGAAATTAATCAGTTTAACCAGACCTGAGCTATCGAGCAGATTTCAAAGGAACAAGATTTTCCTGTCTATAAATCAGTCCAGATTGGAATGTATAGAAAGAACTGTTTGCAGAAAAATGCAAGTGAAGTCTGTGTTGTGTGATTATTTTATTAGGTTTATAATGCTGTTTAGCAAATGTTTTTTGTTCATTTAACTTAGTTTAATTATATATTCTGTGTTGTGTGATTATTTTATTAGGTTTATAATGCTGTTTAGCATTTAAAGTCTTCAATTCAAAGCTTTAAAAATAATGTATTAGGTGTTACTTATGACAATTTAGAGAGGGGCCTGGAACCTAACTCCTTCACTTCCCATTGACTTACATTATAAACTGGGTTTCAATTTACAACAGTTTCGATTTACAACCATTCCTTCTGGAACCTAAACCAGGCGTAAACTGAGGGCTACCTGTAGTCCCAAAGTCTATACAGTCACAAAGAGTCAAAAAAAGTAAAAAATCCAGTGGAGGTTTAATGTGGAAGGATCCAGAGAAGAGAGAGAAAAATACTTTTATCCAGGGGAGGAAAATCTTTTATCCAAAACCTCTGGTTCAGAGTAAGAACATCTAAAGATACCAGTGGAAGAAAAAACAAACAGATGCACAAAAACAAAAAAAGCTAGCTAAGCTAAAAGGAAAAGTGCTCACCATATACAAATAGGAACTCGGGCTGGTATGTCATAGGAGGTCAACACGTTTCGGTCGACTGAGAGGCCTTTATCAAGACTATCTATATTTTTCTTCCACAGGTATCTTTAGATGTTCTTACTCTCAACCAGAAGTTTTGGATAAAGATTTTCCTCTCCTGGATAAAAGTATTTTCCTCTCTCTTCTCTGGATCCTTCCACATTGGACCTCCAGTGGATTTTTTTACTTTTTGTGACTCTTTGTGACTGTATAGACTTTTAGACAATATTGTTGCTTTATATATGGGAAGTCCCTTTATCTGAGCTCAGATTCATTAATATCATTCATTATTTTCTTTATTGTTCATTTTTTTTGTTATACCCTTATTTTGTTATATGTTTGACATATGTTTTTCACTCTTGCTTTTTAAACATTTTACTCTAGATTGGGATTAACTCTGCCAGATTGCCACATAGTTCTAGCAATCTTGTTCCATATATTCCTTGGAATAAAACCGTTTTTATATACAGCATATGTTTTTACATATTCTTTATTGTCTGTATTTTTCACCCAGCCACCCTATTTCTACGCTCCTTATTAATACAGTACTATGCATTATTTATACAGTACTATGCATTATTAATACAGTACTATGTGTTATTTCTACGCTCTTTAGTAATACAGTACTATATGTTGTTTTTTGGCCATTATACACCCATATTGATAATCTCTTTGGGCCCAGTTTTTCCACCAGCACACTTAAAGTGAATGTAAATTTTGATGCTAAAGTGCACGTTTTTTAAAAATTCGATTCAAAGGTAAGTATTTTTTCACAACACAAGTGAAATGTAAATTTTGATGAATTAAAGTGCACCTGTTTTTAATCAAATTTTTAAAAATCAGGCACTTTAGCATCAACATTGTGCTGGTGGAAAAGCTGGGCCCAAAGAGGTTATCAATATGGGTGTATAATGGCCAAAACTTGGTCACTTGTGTTGTGAAAAAATACTTACCTTTGAATCTTGACAGCCGCTCCAGCGTCCTCTGCCCACCGCAAGCCTCTTCTAAAATGATGAATCCGGCTTCCTCCAATCACGGAGTTGAATCAGACACTGATTCCCCCTGGGGGGAAGCCGTGATTGGAGGATGACCGATCCATCATTTCTGAGGTCAGAAATGGTTTGCGACGACCGGGGGAAGCTGGAGCAGCTGTCAAGTTTAAAAGGTAAGTTTTTTTCACAACAGAAGGGAAATGTAAATTTTGATGAATTAAAGTGCCCCTGTTTTTAATCAAATTTTAAAAAACCAGGCACTTTAGCATCAAAATTTACATTTACTTTAACGCCCCTTCGGGTGGGGTGTCCCCACAATTTATTTATTTATACTTTCCAAGGAATGGTAGATTGTCTTCTGGATGGCCTTCAAGATTTTGCCTGTGCCTACCTAGACAATATTGCCATATATAGTGCTACCTTGGAAGAACACTTAGGCCACATAGTGGAGGTGCTGGATAGGATCAGGGCTAGAGGCAAGGCATTGAAGCTGGACAAGTCTCATATAGACATTGCAGAGGTACAGTATGTCGGGCATCGGGTGGGCTGTGGAAGGCAAAAACTGGAGCCAGCGAAGATAGAGGCTGTCACCAACCGGCCAGTTTGCCAGACTCAGGCCCTAGCCTTTTTGGGTACAGTAGGTTATTACAGTAAGTTTATCCACAACTGCAGCACCCTAGCCCAACCACTGACAAACCTGACATAGAAAACCCTCCCCAGGCAGGTCCTGTAGTCCCCTGAGTGTGAGGCGGCTTTCCAGCAGTTAAAGACAGCTCTTACACACGCCCCATTCCTGGCTGCCTCTGATTTATCTGAACAAAGAAATCATTACCTGTCTGGAGGAAGGAGTGGGGCAGAGGGACTGATATGTGTCAGGGAGGTGATGCTACCCACTGAAATCAGCCCAGCTGGAGGAGATATGGCTTCATTCTTGACCCTGGTCTCAGCAATGATCTCTTTGATGACAGATGCTTTATGCTGGTGCTGTTCTGGGGTTGGGACAGAGAAAAGGAGACTCTGTAGTGGAGTTCCTGCAGGTTTCCCCCATTACTTGGGGAACTGAGTACCAGAGATCTGCTACAAAGCTGTGAATGCTCATGCAAGCCTGCAACTGCAAGTTAGAAATAGGGTTCGGAGGACTGCTGTTTCCTGATTCTCCACTTCCTCAGAGGTGGTGGAGTGAAATCACCCAGGACTGATCTGTCTGGTGTGACTAACAAACCATGTGTATGCAGGCTGACAGATACCCTGCCTGGGAACATTATCCACTGGCACTTTCATACGTGAGGCCTTATTCGGCAAAATATTATATTAAAAAAATTGAGTAAATGAAACACTGTTATTATCAAGATTCCATAAGATTCTGTAGCAAAGTTTTAGGATCCTCAGTTTCTGGATTTATTATGGTCATCTTAAAGGGACATGAAACGTAAACAACTTCCCGATTTATTTGTATTATTTAATTGCATCCTTCTCTTGTTATCCTTTGCTGAAAGGTGTATCTTGGCACACTCAGGATTGGCAAAGAACC
The DNA here is from genome assembly GCF_027579735.1 of Bombina bombina. Classification (NCBI taxonomy): domain Eukaryota; kingdom Metazoa; phylum Chordata; class Amphibia; order Anura; family Bombinatoridae; genus Bombina; species Bombina bombina. The sequence continues at coordinate 154,259,230 of NC_069506.1, read as the reverse complement.
TAGGTTCTAGCTGCTGATTAGTGGCTGCATATATATACCAATTGTAATTGGCTCACCTATGTGTTCTGTTAGAAACCAGCAGTGCATTGCTGCTCCTTCAAAAAATGATACCAAGAGAATGAAACAAATGAGATCATAGAAGTAAATTAGAAAGATGTTTAAAATTGTATTCTGTATCTGTATCTGAAAAAAATGGGTAATTTCCCTTTAAGTGAATATAACTACTATTTACTACTGCTTGATTCTAGGACCTGATTGGGGTGAGAAAGGGGTTACACAGTGCAATAATATTAAAGCTAAAATGACTGAAGCAGAATTCTCCAGCATATGGGTTAGGATTAGTTATGCTTAAAATATCTAGGAAGACTGGGACTCTCTAGCAGCACACTCTCTTGACTTTCCTCTGTACATAAAACTTAAATAAAAGGACGGCCATTCTAGTGCAAAACAAAAAAACCAATGACTTTTTTCTCAATTCTTGCTAAACATATGATCTGTGATTCTTCTTTCCTAAAGCAACAATCTAATGCAAAAATGAAATGCTCTATTTTGTTAAATTATGTAAATTACATTAATTTAACAATTTTTCACTTATACATCATCTTAATTCTGGACACATGTGCAACTAATATAATACTTTCATTGCAACTATCAATACACATTTATATAATAGTACAGTTGTAAATTCTGTACATATTTCATAATTAAAAAGTGTGATTTTAATTTTATTTTTTTATGAAACAAAAATCTTGTTCTTTAACATGTGCATTAAAGGGACACTGAACCCAAATGTTTTCTTTCGTGATTCAGATAGAGCATGCAATTTTAAGCAACTTTCTAATTTACTCCTATTATCAATTTTTCTTTGTTCTCTTGCAATATATATTTGAAAAAGAAGGCATCTAAGCTTTTTTTTTGGTTGAGTCTCTGGACAGCACTTTTTTATTAGTGGATGAATTTATCCACCAATCAGCAAGAACAACCCAGGTTGTTCACCAAAAATGGGCCGGCATCTAAACTTACATTCTTGCATTTCAAATTATGATACCAAGAGAATGAAGATAATTTGATAATAGGAGTGAATTAGAAAGTTGCTTAAAATGTCATGCTCTAAATGAATCGCAAAAGAAAAAAATTGGGTTCAGTGTCCCTTTAACATAAAAAAACAATATTTATTGTAGAAATTATGGTGCATTGTCCACATGAATGGTATAAGGGGTGTTTTTCTGGGTTTTCAAATGTATTGGAATAGGTTTGAATTTGGAAATCTCATAAAAAAACATGCAAAACACTTCAAAATAGAATTCATATTGATTGTTGTGAAGCCCATTGTTAGTAAGGGGCACTAATAAATAAGAGCATTTAATTTGTGCCTTACAATGTCACTGTAAAAAAAATATTCTAGTGTGAAAAATCCACTATTTTGTAGATGTTTTTTTATACAAATATATTTATTTTACTATGCGTTTAACCCCTGCAAAGTAGTTAAATATATAGAACAAATTGTGTATTTTTGTCATCTCAGATGAGTATATAACTAATGAGCTAATGTGAATCAGGCACTCACTGGTTGTATCCTTTCATGAAGCAGAATTGGAATGTTATCACATTACCAAGTGTTTTGAAGGAAAACTTTTTTAATGATGGTAGAAAAATGTTTAAAAATAAAAAGCTGCCACAAAGTATTTTATGTTGACAAACTCATTTTGTAACACTAAACTAAAACAGTAAGATCCCACCAGAAATAGAAGGTGTCTGTAAAGTAGATCAAGAAATAGCTATTATATCAATTTTAACAGGACATATAAGTCAAAGTGATTCACATAGAACATGTAAATGTATTAAACTTAAAAAGTTAGCTTCTTTTTAGTTAAAACTATTTAATATCAACTAATAAAGCTCAGAAGGATGTAGTCTGTGTGTATTGATATGAACATGACAGCTAAGAGTCATATATTAGTCTCCCTTACAACTAGAGCTTTGTCAGCTAGGGGTTGAATATAAAAAGGTGCTTAAAAACAACAAATACACATACACGAGCCCACACACACATACATATATATATATATATATATATATATATTTACAGTATATATATATATATATATATATATATATATATATATATATATATATATATTTACACACAGTATATACAGTATACAACAGAAGTGAGTACACCCCAGTGCAATATCATTTAAATGTCAAATGATTCAAAATTGTATAACAGTAACTGCATTATGTCTAAGTTTTACAGTAGGGTATTTGCTCTTATGTAAAATGAAAAACTAACAGTTTAGATTTACTATATATATATTTTATTTATTATTGTAGCTCTGTGATTGTTGACTGCTTTATATCCAACAGGAATTTGATTATACGTGTGCCACTTGATTGTCTCTGTAACAAATGTCCTTATGAATTATAGTTCATTTGAAGCCTTTTCCTTTCCTTTGTTGATAATGTATCCTGTATAGGCAGCCACGTTTCTGCTGTTTTATCTAAGTGATCCTCTATCAGTTCCTGTGCAAGCTGAAACCTCTGTTAGATGATGGTGAAACCTTTACCCGCTTGAAGGGACAGTCTAGTCCAAAATAAACTTTCTTGATTCAGATAGGGCGTGTCATTTTAAACAACTTTCCAATTTACTTTTATCACCAATTTTACTTTGTTCTCTTGGTATTCTTAGTTGAAAGCTAAACCTAGGAGGTTCATATGCTAATTTTTAAGACCTTGAAGGCCGCCTCTAAGCTGAATGCATTTTGACAGTTTTTCACCACTAGAGGGTGTTAGTTCATGTGAGCCATATAGATAACATTGAGCTCATGCACGTGGAGTTACCTAGGAGTAAACACTGATTGGCTAAAATGCAAATCCGTCAAAAGAACTGAAATTAGGGGGCAGTCTGCAGAGGCTTAGATACAAGGTAATCACAGAGGTAAAAAGTGTATTAATATAACTGTGTTGGTTATGCAAAACTAGGGAATAGGTAATAAAGGGATTATCTATCTTTTAAAACAATAACAATTCTGGTGTAGACTGTCCCTTTAACTAATGTTGCTGATTTCATCCATATGCTGACCATGCACAGAGTTACCAGGATTCCTACATCCTACTGATACAGCTATTCTTAATCAGTCCTAATCCAGATTATATGACCACTGGACACTAAAACAAATACAGAGATACCATTTGAGTACATAAGTGATATAATTATTTTTTATTACTGCAAATGATAGATTAAAGGGACATTGAACACTGTGATATAGTAATATAAAATGATAAATTGTATAAATAAAAAAACTTTTGCAATATACTTTCATTATTTATTTTGTAAATAATACTATTCTGAAATTGTGAGCTTTTCAGTTGCTGTTAGAAATGGAAGTGCAGAACACTGTTATATTCCACACAGCCATTGGCTACACCCTCTAACTATTTATAACTGTCCCTAAATAGCTGCGAATCTGCAGGGGGCAGAATTGCACAAGCAGTTCTGGTGAACTGCTGTCGGCATTCAGCGATGTCTGTTGGACATGATACGCTACAGCGTATCATGTCGGACAGATATTGATAAATTGGCCCCTTAAACTTTACACTTATTTTGTCAATATTTAAACAGATAATGAAACTTTAAAAAACACATCTACATGATATTCTCAGACTAATCTGTTCTTTGAATGCATCATTCTATCTAGCATCTGTTTAGTGTTTAATTTCCCTTTAACGCATAGAGCTTGGTAATAGAAATGTTATTTGTTTTTGCAAAGCTTTATTGGACACATATTATCACAAATATTTGCAAAAGAGTAAAACTGAGTAAAAATGTCAGATGTTTACAATATCTAGTAACGTATTCACATTCGGAAGATAAAACTTTTGCGTTTGCAAAAAAGATCAGCACTGTGTGTGTTGTAAATTGTAAGTGGTGTTATGATGGGAAATGGGAGATCAGATAAAACAATGTAAGGCCTTGGTAACTAATGTGTACACCTTAAATATTATTTTGGGCACTAATTATGCTCCTGGAAAATGTTAAATGGTGTTTCATCAGCTTTGAAAGGTTGGGTTGTTAACTTGAACAAGAACCTCATTGGTGCTCTTAGCCTTTTTGCATTCACTTTTAAGATACAGCAATTTGATTATGGTTGCTCAAGTCCATACTTGGAAGACCTTAAAAAGGCTGCGATTTAAAAATATCTGCATGCTGATTATTGATTTCAAATAGCATATATATATATATAAATGGTTTTAGATAGAAAAATTATAATGATATAGTCACTGAAATAAAATTATTGGAAACATGTTTTTTTTCTTATTAAACAGATTTTAAGCAATTGTGTATGACGAATTTTCTTCCCAGGGAAATTTGATATTCAGATCCTTCATCTTCTCTTGATAAACACTATCAAAATATTCACTCTGAGCAACAGTGAAATGGTTTTTCCAGTCTCCAGAGATTCCTGCAAGAAAATGCAAATGATAACTAGTTAAATGAAACAGTTTTAATCTGTAGTCTAGCTGCCCTATTTAAATAATGCTTGCATGCAATTATAAAATCTGGCAAAATAAAATTTCAAATCTGTAATGTCCCCCATCAATAAAGGCTTGGGTTTGTTGTTAGATATTAAAATAAGTTTAATTGTAGTAAGGGGACACCAAAACCCTGAGAGATAAACAGAGAGTGAAAGAGGGATTGCAGAAGAAGAGAAGAGCGAGATGATAAAACAGAACAAGGAGTGTCTGTAAAGTATTTAAAAGGACGTGATACTCAAATGATGAAGCACTTGAAAGTGATGCAGCATAGCTGTAAAAAGCTGACTAGAAAATATCACCTGAACATCTCTATGTAAAAAAGGAAGCTATTTTACCTCAAAATTAAAACAGACAATCAGGATTCTAGTCCCATTTCTTGAAAGGAAGTTTGCATCTGGCATGTGCAGACAGTCATGTTATAGTTTGTTGATAGTGATTAGCTATTGTTTTTATTTTTTATTTTAGTGGGGGTTAACCTATATTCCCTTTTTTTTACATAGAGATGTTCAGGTGATATTTTTATGTCCACTTATGAGTTTTGTGTCCCTTTAAGTGAGGAAGGCTACACAATTAGCTCCCTAAGTATTTGGACATTGATGAGGCTATAGTTATTTTAGCTGTTACCAAAAAGGATTGGAGTTCAAATTATAAAATGAATTTGGGCTTAGGGGTCTATTTATCAAGCTCTGAAAGGTGCATGATGACTTGTGTTTCTGGCGAGCCTTTAGGCTCGCCCGAAACACAAGTTATGAAGCAGCGGTCTAAAGACCGCTGCTCAATTACCTGTCCGCCTGCTATGAGGCGGCAGACAGAAATCAACCCTATCGAATACGATCGGGTTGATTGACACCCCCTGCTAGTGGTAGATTGGCCGCGAATCTGTTAGGGCGGTATTGTACCAGCACCTGGTGCATATGCTGTCGGCATTTATCGATGTGCGGTGGACATGGTTCGCTATAACGGACCCCTTAAAGAGCAGATGGTCAGCTTTAATTTCATAGTATTTACATCCAAATTGGGTGAGTGTTTTATGAATTTTTATAACACTTTCGATATTTAGTCCCCTCTTTGTCAAGAGACCAAAAGTACTTGAACAATTGGCTGAGAAGCTGTTTCACAGTCAGACGTAGCTCTTCCATCATTATTTGAAAAACAAGTAAGCATTTAATTGGTCTGGAGTTGATTCCAAATGTGGAATTTGCATTTGAAAGCTGTTGATGTGAATTCTCAATATAAGACCAAAGAGCTGTCAATGCAAGTAAAGCGGGTCATCATCCGGTGGAAAACAATAAAACAAAACCCTCAGAGAAATAGAATAAACATTAGAAGTAGTCAATTTGTTACTTTAATAATAAGAAGGAATATACGGGTGAGCTCAGGAACTCCAAAAGTTCTGGGGAACCACGGAAGTCAACTGTGGTTGATGACAGCAAATATTTTTCCTTATTAAAAAAAACAACAACACTTCACAACATCTAGCCAAGTCAAGAACATTCTCCAGGAGGTATGCATATCATTTTTAATGTCTGCAGTCAAGAAAGTAAATATAGAAGGTTTACTACAAGGTGCAAACCATTGATAAACCTCAAGAATAGGAAGGCCAAATTAGACTTTGCAAGAAAACCTAAAAAAAAGTGTGCCCAATTCTTGAACAATATTCTTTGGAAAAATTAAAACTAAGATTAACTTTTACCAGACTGATGGGAAGATAATGGTATGGAGAAGGAAAAGAATGACTCATGATTCTGTAGAATATTCTTGAATCGAGTAATTCACCTGACCTCAATTCTATTAAACATGCATTTCCCTTGCTGAAGACAAAACTGAAGACAAAAAGACACATAAACAAGCAGAAATTTAAGACAACTGCATTAAAGACCTGGCAAAGTAGTTCTTCACTGCAAGTATTAACAATCATTTTATTTATAATTATGTTAGTTTGTACAATTACCTTTGAGCCCCTGAAAATGAGGGATAAAAATATATCCCTAACATAGGGTGTAATTAAACAACTGAGGGCCAGATTATGAGTGGAGCGCTAACAGTTACAAGCAAGCGATAAGGGGTTTATCACCGACAGGTGTTTAAACGTGCTGTGTTTTCATTTGTATTACAAGTTAAAAGAGCAATTGAAGTTAGCGTCGGGTTAGCGCGACCTCCGAGCTCTGTTTAACTGTTTTGTGAAACAAAAAAGTTTTACAAAACACTAAGTAGATTAATATATCGCACATGCAATACTGTAAATTTGGCTTTTTATTCGCGCAATCAATACATTTTTACTTTCAGACATCGCCGCAATTCAACCTGATCGAGTACGATCGGTTTGATTGACACCTCCCTGCTGGTGGCCCATTGGCCGTGATTCTGCAGGGGGCGGCGTTGCACCAGCAGCTCTTGTGAGCTGCTGGTGCAATGCTAAATACGGAGAGCGTATTGCTCTCCGTATTCAGCGAGGTATCCGCACTGTCGGATCAGGTCCGCCAGACTTTGATAAATAGAGGCCAATGTCTGTTGATAAAATAACACTGATACATAAAATACACTTAAAAAAATAATAATAAAAGTAGGGTTGCCACCTCAGCCATGTTTTCCTGGACACTTATGAGTTACACATGCTGCAGGGTGTGCTGGGAGAAACATGTATTGTGTTTCTGGACAGCACTATTCATATTCCTCCCTGCACACCCTGCAGCATGTGTAATGTATAAGTGTTCTGTATTTTAAGGGATGGGTGGCAACCCTAAAATAAAAGAGAAGGGAGACCATATGCCTAATAACTTTCAATCTACATATTGAGGAATGGGGATAGACATAGGATGTGGAGTAGCTTCTATTATGGATATGATAATTATTTTCATAAGTACAAAGAGCAAATTATTACATTGTTTTTCTTAGGAAATATTTTCATGCATTTTAGACAAAAGTCTCCACATTTTTTCAAAGCAAAGAAATCAAGTAAATCATCATAAAGTAAGTCATCATCAACTCATCAAGCAGGATTGTGAAGAAAATAAATCAATCCTTAAAGGGAGTCTGTACTGTAAAATTGTTTTCCCTTTCTTGTTTTCTTAGAGATTTATTATACTAGCCGCAGAAGTGTAAATATATCGGGAATTGCAGTTTTATATATTTTTTACTCATTGAAACTTCAACCCATTATTCAAGCGTTTCGAATTTAACACACGTTGTCTTAGTGCGAGTGAAGACCTTGCATAAAGGGTTAGGGAAAAAATTAAAGTTGCACCAAACACAACATAAATACAATAAAATATACTATAACACTCATATAAACACGATCTAATAAAAATGAATCATATACATATTCAATTAAAGGGACAGTATACACCAATTTTCATATCACTGCATGTAATAAAAACTACTATAAAGAAGAATATGCACAGATAATGACATAAAAATCCAATATAAAAACTTTTAAAAACTTACTTAGAAGCTCCCAGTTTAGCACTGTTGATGAGGTTAAGTTGGGAAACCCACTGAAATGGGCTGAGAAAGCAGGAAGAGCAGACTCTCCCCTACATATGAAAGACCCATTACACAATCCGGAGAAAGCAGGAGTCTGTAGACATCAGTATACATCTAAAACTTTGGGGCTTGGTTAGGAGTCTGAAATTTTTTAAAATAACTATACATTTTTACAAAAACACCCCCAGATGGGCTATATAAATGAATCATCTACAAAACATGTATGCAAAGAAAAATCTAGTGTACAATGTCCTTTAAAAAAGTATATGGTATATAGCCATGTATTTAAATGCAACAGACTATAATATATATAAACAGTATATATATATGTGTGTGTGTGTGTACCTTACAGGTTAATAGTGGTGTGTTTAACACCAACCAATGACCGACACAGATTAATCCTTTTTAAACGGCACACACCTGTGCCTTTTCAGGTTTATGAGTACGGCCAAAGCCGAAACGCGTAAAGCCTTTCTTACCTCTTTTTGTATGTAACATGTCGTTATTTTAACCAGACAGAAATAAAGCTGTTTTTTTTTAACTTTTGGATAACTGGGATCATTATCTCTTTTTTTGTCTAAATAAGAATTATATTATAATATTTAATAATGTGTTTTACAGTGTATTGACTGTATATAGTTAACATTCCAATGTTCTTCACATACAGTGTATTACTGTTCGGTTTATGTACGCAAACCTGAGAGGCATAGACTAATTCTTGATGTGCGCTAACCCGACATGAGTTTTATTAAGGTGCCTTATGTATTTATTAAAGGGATGGTTTTTTTCAAAATTAAACTTTCATGATTCAGATGGAGCATGCAATTTTAGGCAACTTTCTAATTTGCTTTTATTATACATTTTTATTCATTCTCTTGGTATCTTTATTTGAATGTAAGCTTAGCAGCCGGCCCATTTTTGGTTCAGCACCTGGGTAGAGCTTGCTGATTGGTAGCTACATTTAGACACTAATCAGAACGAGCTTTCCAGGTGCTGACATTCCTGCTTTTTCAAATAAAGCATTCCTGCTTTTTCAAATAAAGATACCAAGAGAATGAAGAAAATTGATAATTGGAGTAAATTAGAAAGTTGCCTAAAATTGTTTTAGTTTAATTTTGACTAGACTATTCCTTTAAATATAAAATATTGAAACAGACTGAAACACCTTACTACGCTTTTCAAGTTTTCATCCAAAAAGAGTTTTCAAGTCAGTTCCTAAAAGCCAGTTAATGCAACTAAAAATAATTGTAAAAGATGAGGAACAGTTGGGATGAAAATGGAAAATAAATTCCTAAAAGGGTATATCCGAGTGAATTAATTAAGAATAACTGTAGACTAGGGTTTGGGGCATCTAATGTAACATCAAGACAGGGGACTAAAGGAAAAAATAGTTTAATATTTGTTTCTGAATATAGTGCACAAAGTAATAGAATGTTAGATATTATTAAGAAATATTGGTACCTTTTAGGTAAGTGTAACCCTCAAATAGAAGCTTTTCAAAATGTTCCAGTTCCCTCCTTTAGGAGAGTAACAAATCGAAGGGATAAGCTAGGTAGAGCAGACATTGGGACACATAAAAAGCAAGGCATTCACTATCTTACTACTGACTGCAGTAATTGCTACGGTAAATTTCTATCAAGCCAAGTGTCTATAATAAAATAATAATTAAAGGGGCTATTTACATGCCTAACAAATTATGTTATATACTTGCTTAAGTGTCTGTGTGGACTATATTGACAAAACTTACTGTACTGCCAGGGAGAAACCTACTGAACACAATTCAGCCTTCAATAGAAAAGATAAAACATAGCCAGTATCCTTACATTAAAAAAACGGACACACTTCATCCTAAAGGTCTGAATAGGGATTCTAAAATTTGTAATTAAAGAATTTTATTTTAACTATTAAATGTAAATAGGGTGAGACGATACTGGTTTAGGGTGAAATAATAAATATGGCCACAAGATGGTGCTATAAAACAATTGTGCTATGTTAAAGGGACAGTCAAGTCCAAAAAAAACTTTTAAGTTTCAAATAGGGCATGTAATTTTAAACAACATTCCAATTTACTTTTATCACCATTTTTGCTTTGTTCTCTTGGTATTCTTAGTTGAAAGCTAAACCAAGGAAGGTTCATATGATAATTTCTAAGCCCCTGAAGGTCACCTCTTATCACATGCTTTTTTATTTGCTTTTCACAACAGGGGAGCTAGTTCATGTGAGTTATATAGATAGCATTGTGATCATGCCTGTGGCTTGTGGCAGACACTGCACTAATTAGCTAAAATGAAAGTCAATAGATAATAAATAAAATGTCATGTGGTCAGGGGGCTGTCAGAAGATGATACAAGTTAATCACAGAGGTAAAAAGTATATTAATATAACAGAGTTGGTTATGCAAAACTGGGTAATGGGTAATAAAGGGATTATCTATTTTCAAACAACAAAAATTCTGGTGTTGACTGTCCCTTTAAGTATGTCAAGCAAAACTGCTTTATTTTTGCTGTGTTGAGTAAATCAGCAGCTCAATTAATACTTTGTGTCACTCGTTATGTAGCATTAATAAGGGCTTGTTGCGACTCAAAATGTTGCTGTACAAACTATGAATTGAAACAACTCAATAAAGGACTGCTTGTCTTTTTTTAATCGAGTGGTGGTGTTGCATTTGAAGTGTTTAAACCAGTATGTATATATAAATTTGAGCTCTTTCCAGTCAAACACTTTGACATATGCCATATCCCTTATAACTCTTTTAATTAATATTAAAATGATATATCTTTATTAAAAAGTAGATATATGAGTGAAATAATTTATTTTAATCTTTTTGATGTGATTTGTGTAAAACCCTTACACTTTACTTCTGTCCTTTATTTGTTATAAAGATTGTAGTACAGTTTCAGCTTTCGCTTGTGTTCAAACCAGAGGTGTAACTATATGGGTCGCAGGGCATCGCAGTTCCAACGGGGCCCAGCCGTCTAGGGGGGCTGTTAGTGCAGGCTGTCAGGTAAGAGGAGAGGAGGAGAGAGAGGGGGTGTGCTGCTCACATAGCTTTTTGTGCATGTGTAATGTAACTCATGCAAATACAGCTGGGGTTAGGCATCAACCATAAATTTTAGCTCAAGAAGTCAAACCTAATCTTCTCCCTCCTACCTCCTACTACAAGGGGCATTTAACCCCTTGGCTGCCACTAAAGACTTAAATAGCTGCCAAGCTAAGGTACAAACAAGTTTATTATATAAAATATATATACATTAGTGTTAAAAATAACGAGTCACTTAGAAATTCCTTTGTCCATTAAAATAACATAAATAGTGTTATAGTTTAAGGGGGAGGGAAAGGAGGGAAAAGTTTTAAGAAAACACAGCGAAGCAACATGGAGAGACAGGGAATGTCATGGAAAATTTCATGTCTTCTGTTATTGATCTGCTACATTTTCTTAAAAAAAAAAAATAACATAAATAGATCAGAAATAAAGTGTAGACATTGCTAATGTCGTAAATGACTATTGTAGCTGGAAACAACTGATTTTTATGGGATATCTACATGGGCATGCAGAGGCCCATTATCAGCAACCATCTGTCTTGTGTTCCAATGGCACGCTGTGTTTGCTAATCCAAGTTTATCATTTAAAAATGCTAATTGATCATTAGAAAATCTTTTTGCAATTATGTTAGCACAGCTGAAAATTGTTATCCTGATTAAAGAAGCAATAACACTGGCCTTAATTAGACTAGTTGAGTATCTGGAGCATCAGCAATTGTAGGTTCAATTACAGGCTCAAGATGGACAGAAACAAAGAAGTTTCTTCTGAAACTCATCATTCTATTCTTGTTCTGAGAAATGAAGGCCTTTCCATGCAAGCAATTGACAAGAAACTGAAAAGATCTCATACAATGCTGTATACAACTCCCTTCACATAACAGCACAAACTGGCTCTAACCAGAAAAGAAAGAGGTGTTGCAGGCCCGGTGCACAACTGGGCACATTAGATTGTCTAGTTTGAGAAACAGGTCCTCAACTGGCAGCTTTAAAACACGTCTCAACATCAACAGTGAAGAGGTGACTCTGGGATGCCTGCCTTCTAGGCAGAGTTACAAAGAAAAGCAATATCACAGATTGGCCAATAAAAATAAAAGATTAAGATGGGCAGAAGAGCACAGATACTGGACAGAGGACGATTGAAGAAAAGAAGATTTAAATAAAAGTGTTATGGACAGAAGAATCTAAGTTTGAGGTGTTCACAAAGGAGAACATTTGTGAGATGCAGACCAAATGAAAAGATGCAGGAGGAGTGCTTGAAACCATCTGTCAAGCATGGTGGAGAGAGGGTGTGTGAGGGTGTTAGGGTTTGTGTGGAACTTAGAATTGCATGATTAGATACACAGAAGAATGAAAGTTTTTTTGAAAGCATTACTGATTGATAATCAAAAAACAGATGGTAGCTCTGACAATATTCCCCAGCTCTGAGGATTGTTTTTTCCAGCAGGACAATGCTCCATGCCACACAGCCAGGTCAATCAAGGTGTGGATGGAGGACCACCGGATCAAGACCCTGTCATGGTAGCCCAATCTCCAGACCTGAACCCCAATGAAAACCTCTGTAATGGGATCAAGAGGAAAATGGATGGTCAAAAGTCATCAAACAATGCCAATCTGTTTACATTTTTGCACAAGGAGTGGCATAAGGTCACCCAACAGCAATATGAAAGACTGGTGAAAAGTTGTGATTGAAAATAAGGGTTATTCTACCAAATATTGATTTCTTAACTGTTGCTAAGTTATTGTGCTATTTAAAAAATAATTTTAACTTGTTTTCTTTGCATTCATCGATGTTTGAAAACACGGCTTCTTTTTTGTTATTTTGACAAGTTCTCATTTCCTGCAAATAAATGCTCTAAATCACATTCAGCTAGATTATGAGTTTGGCGTTATGAGTGAAAAAGCATCGTTATGCTTCATAACGATGCTTTTTCCCTGACTCCACTATTACAAGTCTTGTCAGAATAGGTGTACTGCACACCTTTTTGGCCGTCACGCAAAGTCAGTACCGCACTTTTAAAAAAGTCCTTTTTCAATGGGACTCCCATAGCGCCGGTATTACAAGTTTTGCTGTGAGACCAAGAGCGGAGCGGGTCCATCTTCAAGACATCCAACGCGGAGCATCCTCTTCTTCCGATGGTCGCTGAAGAATGAAGTTTACCTTTAAGTGACGTCATCCAAGATGGCGTCCCTTGCATTCCGATTGACTGATAGAATTCTATCAGCCAATAGGAATTAAAGGGGAAAAAATCCTTTTGGCTGTTGCAATCAGCCAATAGGATTGAGCTTGCATTCTATTGGCTGATTGAAATAGCCAATAGAATGCGAGCTCAATCCTATTGGCTGATTGGATCAGCCAATAGGATGAAAGCTTAATCCTATTGTCTGATTGCAACAGCCAATAGGATTTTTCCCCTTTAATTCCTATTGGCTGATAGAATTCTATCAGCCAATTGGAATGTAAGGGATGCCATCTTAGATGACATCAGTTAAAGGGAAACTTCATTCTTCAGCGACCATCGGAAGAAGAGGATGCTCCGCGCCGGATGTCTTGAAGATGGACCAGCTCCACACCGGATGGATGAAGATAAAAGATGCCGTCTGGATGAAGACTTCTGCCCGCTTGGATGAAGACGTCTGCCGCCTGGATGAGGTTGGATGTCCGGTCTTCGAAAACTGTGGATCGTCGGGGGTTAGTGTTAGGTTTTTTTAAGGGTTCATTGGGTGGGTTTTATTTTTAACCTTAGGGTTTGGGCTATGTAAAAGAGCTAAATGCCCTTTTAAGGGCAATGCCCATCCAAATGCCCTTTTCAGGGCAATGGCTAGCTTAGGTTTATTTAGATAGAATTTTATTTGGGGGTTTGGTCGTGTGGGTGGTGGGTTTTACTGTTGGGGGGTTGTTTGTATTTTTTTACAGGTAAAAGAGCTGATTTCTTTGGGGCAATGCGCCGCAAAAGGCCCTTTTAAGGGCCATTGGTAGTTTAGTGTAGGCTAGGGTTTTTTGATTTTGGGGAGGCTTTTTTATTTTGATAGGGCTATTAGATTAGGATAAATTCGTTTTTATTTTTGATAATTTAGGCCTAAATTTAGAGTTTGGCGGTAGCCGTGAAAACCAGGGTTAGAGGCTCCTAACGCTGGTTTTAGGCTACCGCCGGTATTTGGAGTCAGTCAAAAAAGGGTCTAACGCTCACTTTTCAGCCGCGACTTTTCCATACCGCAGATCCCCTTACGTCAATTGCGTATCCTATCTTTTCAATGGGATCTTTCTAACTCCAGTATTTAGAGTCGTGTCTGAAGTGAGCGTTAGAAATCTAACGACCAAACTCCGGCCGCAGAAAAAAGTCAGTAGTTAAGAGCTTTCTGGGCTAACGCCGGTTCATAAAGCTCTTAACTACTGTGCTCTAAAGTACACTAACACCCATAAACTACCTATGTACCCCTAAACTGAGGTCCCCCCACATCGCCGCCACTCGATTAAATTTTTTTAACCCCTAATCTGCCGACCGCCACCTACGTTATACTTATGTACCCCTAATCTGCTGCCCCTAACACCGCCGACCCCTATATTATATTTATTAACCCCTAATCTGCCCCCCACAACGTCGCCGCCAACTACCTACAATAATTAACCCCTAATCTGCCGACCGCAAAGCGCCGCTACTTAAGTTATCCTTATGTACCCCTAATCTGCTGCCCCTAACACCGTCGACCCCTATATTATATTTATTAACCCCTAATCTGCCCCCCACAACGTCGCCTCCACCTGCCTACACTTATTAACCCCTAATCTGCCAAGCGGACCTCACTGCTACTCTATTAAATGTATTAACCCCTAAAGCTAATTCTAACCCTAACCCTAACACCCCCCTAAGTTAAATATAATTTTATTCTAACGAAATAAATTAACTCTTATTAAATAAATTATTCCTATTTAAAGCTAAATACTTACCTGTAAAATAAACCCTAATATAGCTACAATATAACGAATAATTACATTGTAGCTATTTTAGGATTAATATTTATTTTACAGGCAACTTTGTAATTATTTTAACTAGGTACAATAGCTATTAAATAGTTAAGAACTATTTAATAGTTACCTAGTTAAAATAATAACAAAATTACCTGTAAAATAAATCCTAACCTAAGTTACAATTAAACCTAACACTACACTATCAATAAATTAATTAAATACAATATCTACAAATAACTACAATGAAATAAACTAACTAAAGTACAAAAAATAAAAAAGAACTAAGTTACAAAAAATAAAAAAATATTTACAAACATAAGAAAAATATTACAACAATTTTAAACTAATTACACCTACTCTAAGCCCCCTAATAAAATAACAAAGACCCCCAAAATAAGAAAATGCCCTACCCTATTATAAATTACTAAAGTTCAAAGCTCTTTTACCTTACCAGCCCTGAACAGGGCCCTTTGCGGGGCATGCCCCAAAAAATTCAGCTCTTTTTCCTGTAAAAAAACACATACAATACCCCCCCAACATTACAACCCACCACCCACATACCCCTAATCTAACCCAAACCCCCCTTAAATAAACCTAACACTAAGCCCCTGAAGATCTTCCAACCTTGTCTTCACCTCACCAGGTATCACCGATCCGTCCTGGCTACGATATCTTCATCTAAGCCCAAGCGGGGGCTAGACATCCATCATCCGACGGCTGAAGAAGTCCAGAAGAGGCTCCAAAGTCTTCATCCTATCCGGGAAGAAGAGTAGATCCGGACCGGCAACCATCTTCTTCCAAGCGGCATCTTCTATCTTCATCCGATGAGGACCGGCTCCATCTTGAAGACATCCACCGTGGACCCATCTTCTTCCGACGACGACTTCCCGACGAATGACGGTTCCTTTAAGGGACGTCATCCAAGATGGCGTCCCTCGAATTCCGATTGGCTGATAGGATTCTATCAGCCAATCGGAATTAAGGTAGGAAAATTCTGATTGGCTGATGGAATCAGCCAATCAGAATCAAGTTCAATCTGATTGGCTGATTCAATCAGCCAATCAGATTGAGCTTGCATTCTATTGGCTGTTCCGATCAGCCAATAGAATGTGAGCTCAATCTGATTGGCTGATCGGATCAGCCAATCGGATTGAACTTGATTCTGATTGGCTGATTCCATCAGCCAATCAGAATTTTCCTACATTACTTCCGATTGGCTGATAGAATCCTATCAGCCAATCGGAATTCGAGGGACGCCATCTTGGATGACGTCCCTTAAAGGAACCGTCATTCGTCGGGAAGTCGTCGTCGGAAGAAGATGGGTCCACGGTGGATGTCTTCAAGATGGAGCCAGTCCTCATCGGATGAAGATAGAAGATGCCGCTTGGAAGAAGATGGTTGCCGGTCCGGATCTACTCTTCTTCCCGGATAGGATGAAGACTTTGGAGCCTCTTCTGGACTTCTTCAGCCGTCGGATGATGGATGTCTAGCCCCCGCTTGGGCTTAGATGAAGATATCGGAGCCAGGACGGATCGGTGATACTTGGTGAGGTGAAGACAAGGTAGGAAGATCTTCAGGGGCTTAGTGTTAGGTTTATTTAAGGGGGGTTTGGGTTAGATTAGGGGTATGTGGGTGGTGAGTTGTAATGTTGGGGGGGGGGTATTGTATGTGTTTTTTTACAGGAAAAAGAGCTGAATTTTTTGGGGCATGCCCCGCAAAGGGCCCTGTTCAGGGCTGGTAAGGTAAAAGAGCTTTGAACTTTAGTAATTTAGAATAGGGTAGGGCATTTTTTTATTTTCGGGGTCTTTGTTATTTTATTAGGGGGCTTAGAGTAGGTGTAATTAGTTTAAAATTGTTGTAATATTTTTCTTATGTTTGTAAATATTTTTTTATTTTTTGTAACTTAGTTCTTTTTTATTTTTTGTACTTTAGTTAGTTTATTTCATTGTAGTTATTTGTAGATATTGTATTTAATTAATTTATTGATAGTGTAGTGTTAGGTTTAATTGTAGGTAATTGTAGGTATTTTATTTAATTAATTTAATGATAGTATAGTGTTAGGTTTAATTGTAACTTAGGTTAGGATTTATTTTACAGGTAATTTTGTACTAGGTAACTATTAAATAGTTCTTAACTATTTAATAGCTATTGTACCTGGTTAAAATAATTACAAAGTTGCCTGTAAAATAAATATTAATCCTAAAATAGCTACAATGTAATTATTCGTTATATTGTAGCTATATTAGGGTTTATTTTACAGGTAAGTATTTAGCTTTAAATAGGAATAATTTATTTAATAAGAGTTAATTTATTTCGTTAGAATTAAATTATATTTAAGTTAGGGGGGTGTTAGTGTTAGGGTTAGACTAAGCTTTAGGGGTTAATACACTTATTAGAATAGCGGTGAGCTCCAGTCGGCAGATTAGGGGTTAATGTTTGAAGTTAGGTGTCGGCGATGTTAGGGAGGGCAGATTAGGGGTTAATACTATTTATTATAGGGTTAGTGAGGCGGATTAGGGGTTAATAACTTTATTATAATAGCGGTGCGGTCCGCTCGGCAGATTAGGGGTTAATAAGTGTAGGCAGGTGGAGGCGACGTTGTGGGGGGCAGATTAGGGGTTAATAAATATAATATAGGGGTCGGCGGTGTTAGGGGCAGCAGATTAGGGGTACATAGGGATAATGTAAGTAGCGGCGGTTTACGGAGCGGCAGATTAGGGGTTAATAATAATATGCAGGGGTCAGCGATAGCGGGGGCGGCAGATTAGGGGTTAATAAGTGTAAGGCTAGGGGTGTTTAGACTCGGGGTACATGTTAGGGTGTTAGGTGCAGACGTAGGAAGTGTTTCCCCATAGGAAACAATGGGGCTGCGTTAGGAGCTGAACGCGGCTTTTTTGCAGGTGTTGGGTTTTTTTTCAGCTCAAACAGCCCCATTGTTTCCTATGGGGGAATCGTGCACGAGCACGTTTTTGAGGCTGGCCGCGTCCGTAAGCAACTCTGGTATCGAGAGTTGCAGTGGCGTTAAATATGCCTGTACGCTCCCTTTTTGGAGCCTAACGCAGCCATTCTGTGGACTCTCAATACCAGAGTTATTTTAAATGTGCGGCCAGAAAAAAGCCAGCGTTAGCTACGCGGGTCGTTACCGACAAAACTCTAAATCTAGCCGTTAGTTTTTTATTTTGTGTAATTTAGTGTTTATTTTTTTTGTAATTTAGATAATTGTATTTTATTATTTTAATTTATTTTATTTATGTTAGGTTTTAGTGTAAGGCAGGTTAGGTTTTATTTTACAGGTAACTTTGTATTTATTTTAGCTAGGTAGTTAGTAAATAGTTAATAACTATTTACTAACTAGTCTACCTAGTTAAAATAAATACAAACTTACCTGTGAAATAAAATAAACCCTAAGCTAGCTACAATGTAACTATTAGTTATATTGTAGCTAGCTTAGTTTTTTTTTTTTTTATAGGTAAGTATTTAGTTTTAAATAGGAATTATTTAGGTAATAATTGTAAGTTTAATTTAGATTTATTTTAATTATATTTAAGTTAGGGGGGGTTAGGGTTAGACATAGGGTTACGTTAGGGTTAGGGTTAGACTTAGGGTTACGTTAGGGTTAGGGTTACGTTAGGGTTAGGTTTAGGGGTTTATATATTTATTTAGTGTTAGTGATGTGGGAGGCCAGAGGTTTAGGGGTTAATAACTTTAGTATAGTGGCGACGACATTGGGGGTGGCAGATTAAGGGTCAATAACTGTAATGTAGATGGCGGCAATGTTAGGGGCAGCAGATTAGGGGTGTTTAGACGTGGCTTTTATGTTAGGGTTTACGGTTAAACGTATCTTTTTCTTTCCCCATAGACATCAATGGGGCTGCGTTACGGAGCTTTTTTTCCGCGATCGCAGGTGTTAGGCTTTGTTTTTGCCGGCTCTCCCCATTGATGTCTATGGGGAAATCATGGGATATGCCACCATATCGCCCGCACAAGCCGGAATTTTTAAAACTTGTAATAGCATTCGATAAAACAAATGTAACTGTTCAAAACTACAGGTGAAAAGTTCACCTGTAGCAAAAGCAGCATGGCCGCTCGAAGCTCACTGGAAACAATCCTGGCCACAGGCACCTGATGATGACATCAACCGTCGACTTGTTAGTTCCCACAGGCAGGGTGCTAGCCACTTAAGCAGCAAATCAAACTGTAATATCACAAAATGTAATAAAGGTATCAGCTGCACATCAGTGGGAAATTAAAAACAAAAAAGTTTATTAAGACACATTAACAATGTATACAGGCATGAAGCAAGGATAGTCTGACGTGTTTCACGCTCCCTAGTGGCGCTTAATCATAGTACACCTGTAGCTAGAATACTTACCTTAACTCTCTTTGGAGAGCGCACTAGCCTGATCCTTTTCTTGCCACAGCTCCAGCCGTGCTAACAGCAGGCTTAGCGCTCTTGTTTACCAGGTTGGTGTTAGCGTGCTCTCCAGTGCATGTTAAGGTAAGTATTAACTTTTTTAAAAATTAAAGGAAATAATTGAATACTGATGATTTTCATCAGTATTTTTTTGTTTTCTTTCATTTTAATTGGTGCATTCATTTGAATTTTTGTTTTGTGAAAATGAAAATCCAGTGCACATCTCTAATATACGCCAGCCTCGCATTGTACGAGTGAGGGAAGAGCCCTTCATGGATTCTTGCACCGTGCCCGGAAGTTTCTAGTTACATCTCTGGTGCAAACTTTAACTTTCAACTTGTAATACCAGTGCAAGTTATTGCATTCATAATACCCATTGAAAGTATAGGTTGCACTGGAGCGATGGCAGCTGCGATAATCCTTCTCTGATAAACATGCTTCACCATGGACTTGTAAATTTAAGTTGCTGTTAGCACGCTCCAGTGCTATTGCTCTATCATTAGCGCGCCACTTGTAATCTGTCCCTACGTCTTGCCATTTACTCCATCTTTAAACTGTTGTTAGCAATTGGGAGGAGATCAGCAAATAACTATATAACATAAAATAAATTATAATAAAGTAATATTGTATGCTGTTTAGAAAGCAAAGCCCTCTAGCCCATTTGTCTGTGTGTATATATATATATATTATTTTTTTTCCCATCTACACACCTTATAAAACTAACATGAATCCAAATATGACCATACTGTTATTCATGATAACTCTTTTCTCACTCCAATTTTGTTCCTATCATTACCGCCATAAACACACACCTCAAACTGGAAAACACATTATCATACACCATGGCCTGCTCTGTTGCTGTAACTTATCTGCTGAGTGCTGGTGGAGGGTTATTAAAAATAACCCCCCTACCCCCACCTCACAAAATTATAAAGTATTACATTCACAATATGGCCAAACAAAAATGATTTCCAAATCCGTTTTCCTTATGTTACTTGCCCTTCCAGCTAAAAAAGGCCTCGCCTTTGTGCACTGTAATATTCGCAGCTTACTACCAAAAATCGATGCACTGCAAGCTTGGTGTTCACATTACAAGCCCAAAATCATTGTGATCTCTGTATCGTGGCTAACTGCAAAAATACCTGATTCTGCCATTGCAATACATGGGTATTCATGCCATAGAAATGATAGAGGAAAGAGAGGAGGCGGCATTGTAATTTATGCTGACATTTCCATAAAGTACACCCCCTTACAAAAATATAGCTCTTCTGCCACCTTTGATTTCCTTTCTGGCAAAATTGAGATCCCATGCAGTAAATCAATCATTGTTGCAGGAATCTACCGCCCACCTAGCTCCCCTGTGCATTCCATTTCTGACATGGCACATCTCCTTATTGAAACCATAGCCTGGCACAGATTAAACTTAATCCCTGATCTAGACACTGCAGTTGAATTCTTTCAGTCTGAACTCCTACAAGTTTGGAATTTACATGCCCCACTGCGTAAGGTGAGAGTAAAAGGAGCACACCTGAATTGAATCACAGCTGACCTCATTCAAATATACCAGTTTCGGGATTCATTGTGGTCAAAATTCAAACATACAGGCTCTATGAACGATCACTGTGTATATAGAAAATGGCGAAATATATGCTCTAAACAAACAAAATTGGCCAAGGCCCAATATTTCTGTGAAAATCTGAACAATAACATATTAAACCCTAGAAAGTTTTGGAAACTCATAAATAACTTACAAAATCCTCCAATCCATTCCCAACACCCCACTGTCACTATGGACAACCATACCCTGCAACTCCCCTTAGAAGTAGCAAATGCCTTTAATAGTTATTTTGTCGGATGCTCCACCACCCTGATTGACAAACTAATAAATGACATGCATCCTGAAACTACAAATGTGGATCAGGCCCCACTAAATCAGGAAAGACCGAATATAGAGAAGTTAAATTTTAGACCTGTACCCATCAATGTGGTTAAGAATGTTGTTAAGAAACACCTTAATAATCTAAAAATGAAAAACCAGTCTGGACCTGATCAAATACCAGCAATGCTGTTGAAGCTCAGTGCGCCGGCAATTGCTAAACCGGTCACAACCGTAATTAACGAATCCTTGGTGTCTGGATACATACCCAAACTTGACACAGGCCTTTGACACAGTAGACCACGACATACTACTGCTCAAACTAAAAAACTCTGGTATTGCTGATCGTCCGTTAACCTGGTTTCGATCATATGTATCGGATCGATCACAATATGTCTCCATTTCTGACAGCAACTCCCTCCCTCTCCCAGTCACGTGTGGTGTTCCCCAAGGTTCCATTCTCGGCCCCCTACTATTCACATTATTTATAAATGATCTGCCTAATGTCTGCAAATCCTCAACTGTACACATGTATGCAGATGACACGGTAATCTATGCAAACAATTCCGATCTGTCGCAGCTTGAAGCAGTGCTCCAAGACCAGTTCACAGAGGTAGAAAAGTGGATCTCAAAAAACAAACTCTTCCTAAACACTGACAAAACTGTCACAATTATCTTTGGAACAAGACCTAAATTACACAAATTACAAAATTCCCATCTTCGCATCAAAACAAAATCCAATTGCACGCTGACCGCAGCCCACTCTTTTAAATACTTGGGTATGTTGTTAGACCCCAATCTATCTTTTGGCCTCCACATAGAAAAACTTGCATCTAAACTTTATCCAAAACTAGGTGCCCTGTACAGAAACAAATCCTGCCCCAGCCCTACAGTAAAGGAAAAGATTGTACAGCAAATGTTGATACCTATCATGGATTATGGGGATGTAGTATATGCACCTGCACCGCAAACTCATCTTAATAAACTTAATACATTGTATAACTCGTTCTGCCGCTTTGTGCTACAATGTAACTACAGGACCCACCATTGTGACATGCTAAAAGAACTAAACTGTCTGTCGCTGGAATCCAGACGCAGCCTCCATCTTTCCTGCCTTGTCTTTAAGAGCCTTTCTGGGAAGCTCCCACCCTACCTGAACAGAATGCTCTCCCCTGCTATTCCCACCTCCTATAACCTCCGATCCAATAACAGCACATTATTTAGCTTGCCTCAATACAAAAAGAAAGCAGCTCGATCCTCCTTTTCCTACAGAGTGCCACAGTTATGGAATGACCTCCCTCACACTTTTAAAACTTCCCCAAGCCTAATATCCTTTAAGAGATTCCTCTCTACAGATCTCAAAACAGAATGCACCTGTCATGGTTGATTAAATATTTCCTACCTGTTCTATGTTATGTTTTTGCATATATTGTGTATTATTATTATTGTTTTTGTAATTTATTGTACCCTATTGTATCAATTCCAATGTTTTGTGATCCCAGGACATACTTGAAAACGAGAGAAATCTCAATGTATCCTTCCTGGTAAAATATTTTATAAATAAAATAAATAAATAAAAATCCATGTCTTCTCGTTATTTGTTGTATCTTATGTCGTGTTCTGTAAAAGTTAAAGTAATTCAAATAAACCTATGGCTGCTGAGTCAATTGAATTGTAATCATAGTTATATCTCCCTTGTAATAATAACAGAAACATTAAATTTTTGCTTTACTTTTTAACTTTGCAATGTGCAGCTTCTAATTAACAACAAGGTACATATTTATAATATGAAATAAAGAAATTATTTACCTTTGCGCAGAAAGGAACCTTTAGATTGGTCAAGATACTCTTTTGGGACAAGTGTAAAGTTGCACATTTTATTATCCTTCATGTTTTCGAATGAAGAGTGTTTGACCACCGAGTCAATAGCAGAATCATCTAAATCCTTCCCTAGGAACTTACAAATTTTAACCACACTGCCCTGCAGGTCCTAAAAAAAGAAAAGCAATTAGAGCACTATATTTTAATAATGACTACTCCAGGCAGTGTTTTCCTTTTATGATATCTGAGAATCAGCACATAAACCTGTAAAAATACTCTCTATCCTTTATATATTAATTCCTTTTATTGTATTTAAGGGTTTAAAGAAAATGTTAATTTATAAAAAGTTTCAGTAAATTGTGCATAGTTTTTATATAACTGAAATTTGGCAGTAAAAGTCATTTTCTTACAAGAACATGTTTATGAATTGTAATCATAAAAACCAAACCAAGAATGCACAACATAGCATAGGTCACTTTGATAAATGACGGCAAAAGAGATAAGCAAATGATTGTGTACCAGGAAAGCACTGTAAGAAGCAGGCAGAGCTTTCATAGTTTACTGAACTCCTAACTCTGGAACTTGTCACCTCATAGTATCCAAGACTTACTCCATGGGGCCGATTTATCAAGCTCTGTATGATTGACACCCCCTACTGGTGGCCGCAAAAATAATTTAAATTACCACACTAGCAGCTATCAAAAACATATTTGTCTGCGGTTGTTTGCCTTAAATTACCATAAATCCTAAATCAGACCTGTAACCATCACCTCTAGGTAACTCTGCTCCAAACTAAACCATCAGAGGAGTAAATGCCTATACCAGCAATCCCTCACTGAAAGTCTTCAAGGGGCAGCCCAACCTCAAAAAACATCATAATACCACATCAAACTGTGGTTAAAAATTAAAGTAACCCTTAAAGTGAATGTCAACTTTCATGATAAAGTGCCCGTTTCTTAAAAAAAAACTATTAAAAAAACTATTAAAAACAGTGGCACTTTCATTCATGAAAGTTTACATTGCACCGGATTTTACAAATACCTTCTTCTCCTGAAACATTGGATCGCCGATCCCATGCCTGCAGCTCCTCTGTATTTCATCAGCAATGACGAAACTGGCTCTCTCCAATCACAGCTTCCCCCCAGGAGCGTTAATCTGGTGAGGCTATGCCATGATTGGAGTTAGCAGGTTTCGTCATTGCTGTGTTAATACAGCAGGAAGAAGCAGGCGGGGCGATCGGCGATCCGGTGTTTCAGGAGAAGAATGTAAGTATTTGTAAAATCCAGTGCAATGTAAACTTTCATGAATGAAAGTTCCCCTGTTTTTAATAGTTTTTTTAAAAACCTGGCACTTTATCATGAAAGTTGACATTCACTTTAACAATAATTTTTTAATTACACTTGGGGACCGATTTATCATAGTGCGAGCGGACATGATCTGCTGTCGGCATTTATCATTGCACAAGCATTTCTCATGAAATGCTTGTGCAATGCCGCCCCCTGTACAATTGACCACTAGCAGGGGTTGTCAATTAACCCAATCATATCCAATCGGGCGGATTGCTGTCCACCTGAAGGCTTGTGCGGAAAGGTGTATACGGGGCATGATAAATTGGCCCCTTAAAGTTGTAATTGGATACTTCAAGGTAACGAGTTCCAAAGATGCATTTTGTGAGAAGGTTATTGAGCTATTTCTGTATGTGGATTATCCAACTTTGCCTCATCTACTGCCTTTGGCAGTTCAAGTTGTGAGTTCCTTGTTTGTGAGCTCTGGGTTTTAAAGGTGTTCATCTATATAGTTATACAATTTATTTTTATATATTGACATCTGTTTGTCTCCAGTTATAATATTTAATACTTTTTGTTGCTGTTGTTTTAGGAGTTTAAGACATAACTCTAGTTTTTCAATGTCCTGACTTCAAACTGGCATCACAGAGGGTAAGAGGAACTTGCACATAAGTAATGCTATTAAGCTACTTTGGTATTGTATTTGGCTTTTGTTTTACTGGCAGCACTGGCCGGCATTTTCACCATTCCTGGCTATTGCTTTATGTTGCTTGATGTCACAATCTCCTGGCCCAGTTACTTTCCTCTCTCCTGCAACTTGTATAAATACATTGTAAGATTTGATGATACGGCAGAATCGCTGGGTACAGAGATAGGGGTATACAATTAAAGATTTGTGAAAAGATACAAATACATAACAGACTAAACAAAACTAGTACAGGAGGAAGGTCCTGATCCAAAGAGCTTACAATCTACATGTTGAGGGTTCAGAGACATAAGGTTTGGGGTAGCTTGTCAAATGGATTGTAGTTACAACAGCAAGTCAGGCAGTTCAAGATTTGTTTTGGGTATGAGAAAAAGCAAAGGAGAGATGATAAGCCTCACTGAATAGGTGGGTTTTCAAAGAAAGCTATACAAGGTTGGAGACAGTCTGATTAAACAAGGTAGAGAGTTTCCAGAGGACAGGAACATCATGTGAGAAATCTTAGAGGTGTGAGAGGGACGTAGAGATTAAAGGAGTGGAAAGACGTAAGTCAGAAGCTGATCGAAGAGGACGGCTTGGGGAATATTTGGAGATGAGGGAGGAAATAAAGCTCGGAGCAAGATTGTTGAGTGCTTTATAGGTTAGGATTAATACTTTGAATTGTATTCTAGAGTGTATGGGGAGCAGCTCATATAGATCAATGACATAGGTGGATAAGGGATGAGTGTAGCCTAAGCATTCATGATAGATTTAAGGGGGAAAGGTGGTGTTTGGGAAGGCCATTTAAAAGTAGATTGCAGTAGTCAAAGCGTGACAAAATGAGGGAATGAGATGTTACGTAGCTGTGCACTGCAGAATTTGGTGAGAGCTTGAATATGTAAAGTGAATGTGAGTTCAAGTCAAGTGTGATCCCAAGACAGTGGACCTGGGGTGAGATGTTGAGAATAGAGTCTCCAACTGTAAGAGAAATGTCAGGTGTAGGATGTATCAAAGAGGGAGGAAGCTCAGTTACGTTTTAGCTAAATTGAGTTGGAGGTAATGTGAATACATTCAGGAGAAAATTGCAGAGCGACAGTTGGTGATCTGGTTGAGTAAAGAGGGAAAGATATCAGAAGAAGAAATATAGATTTTATTATCATCAACATATAATTGGTACTGGAAGCCAAAGGAGGATATAAGTTTTCCATGGGTGGACATATTGATACAAAAAAGCACGGGACCCAAGACAGAGCCTTGCAGTACTGAGGGAGCCAAAGTATTAGATAATATGATGTTAAATGAGTGGTTTGAGAGAAAGGAGGCAAACAAAGAGAGGGCTAAAGTAACAAGATAGTAGGTAAAGTAATACTAATGGTAAGTACCTATAGGTGCCAAATATTTTTGTTAGCAGCAAGCATCAGTTAGGGGGGCAATATAGCAAGAGACTCATAGAAAAATGAGTTAGAAAATCTGTAACAAAAAAGAGTGCTTTACCCCTACATTTATATAGGAAAAATTCTCACTGAATACTACAGGAACGATTTTTAACCATTCATACTTTAGCTTTTTTGGTTTACCTATTCAATCATACATGTTTAAAAACACTTAAACTCTCTAGATATTAATATATAGCATAGGTCTGTGAATAATACCTCTGAGAACCATGTATTTAGATGTGAAATATTGTACTTGATTTGTATAATAGCAAGCAGTCAGATACAAACAATATCTTTTGTAGCCGACTATTAATAAATTCAGAAATAATGCTGTAACAAGAGGACCTGTTAATATGTGGGATGTCAGATTATGAGATTAAAGCTATCTAGCTAATACTCTATCTGTAATTATAAAGTCCTTCCTTGCACAGTTAACTTTAACACAGCTGCTCAGTGTAATAGATTCTGTCTGCTTAAACGCTCTAGATATCAATATATAGCATAGGTGTGTGAATAATACCTCTGAGAATCATGTATCTAGATGTGAAACATTGTACTTTGTTTGTATAATATCAAGCAGTTAGATACAAACAATATTTTTTAGCCAGCTATAACATTTTTATAGAAATAATTCTGTAGCAAGAGGACCTGTTAATATGTGGGATGTCAGATTGCGAGATTAAAGCTATCTACCTAATACTCTTTCTGTAATTATAAAGTCCTTGCTTGCACAGTTAACTTTAGCACAGTTGTTCAGTGTAATAGATTCTGTCTGCTTAAGCCCCTTCTATAGCAGGGGCTAGATTAACGTTTAACTGACTTGTTTTACTATCATAGCATAATGTCTAATCTCAGAATATAACACACATTTACAAGCTATTGGCAATCAACAATTATCATACAGCTAGATTACGAGTTGAGCGCTATGACTCAAATAGCAGCGTTATGGGCCATAACGCATCATTTTCCCTAACGCAGCCATTACAAGTCTTGTCGGTATAGGTGTACCACAAGCCTTTTAGCCTGGTACGCAACGTCAGTACCCCACTCGTAAAAATGAAGATTTTTAAAGGGAGTCCCATAGCGCTGGTATTACAAGTTTTTCTGGGAGGCTAAAAAGCGAGCGTTACAATCTAAAACGACAAGATCCGTAATGCCATCTAAAGTCAGTAGTTATGAGTTTTAGTAAAAGATAAAAAAAGAAGGCGCCACCATAGTGCACAATCAGATGATTATAACACGCCAAATATACAAGTAAGACCGTACTTACAAGCTGTATGACACTTGAGAAGTGTCACAAATGCCTTCTGGACTGTTAGGAGTCATCCAGCTAACTCACACTGGTGGATATCGGAATTGCTCTGGAGTGTGGGAGCGGCGATAGCAAACAGCATGCAGTATCCAGCCACAGACTTTTCACAGAGCCGGTTCGTCTTATACTTGTCCACTGTTATGGTAGATACACTAGTAGATACAATGTATCATATGGATAAAACTCCAGAGCAATTCCGATATCCACCAGTGTGAGTTAGCTGGACGACTCCTAACAGTCCAGAAGGCATTTGTGACACTTCTCAAGTGTCATACAGCTTGTAAGTACGGTCTTACTTGTATATTTGGCGTGTTATAATCATCTGATTGTGCACTATGGTGGCGCCTTCTTTTTTTATCTTTTACTTCTGCAGAATTTAACATCTTGGGACACCGACAAGAATTTCGAAGAAGCAGCCTGCCATCCGCTCCAGATATCAGAATCTGGATTATGGACTAGATGAACTGTCCAATATCACATTTCCATCATCTACAATATTGGTTTGATTGGGACTTTTTCTACATTGTATATATTTTGCCATTTTCACTCTTGTATTTATATATATAGGGGTACTTTATTTTAATGCACTATAGGTTGGTTTTTTCACCTTTATTTCTTTACAGGTATTTGGCGCACTGGTTTTTTTTCACATATATTAGTTATGAGTTTTACGCTACAAAGCTGTAACATAAAACTCATAACTAATGTGTTAAAAAGTACACTAACACCCATAAACTACCTATTAACCCCTAAACTGAGGCCCTCCCGCATCGCAAACACTATAATAAATTGATTAACCCCTAATCTGCCGCTCCCAACATTGCTGGCACTAATAAAATTTATTAACCCCTATTCCGCCACTCCCCAACATCGTCACCACTATTCTAAAGTTATTAACCCCTAAACTGTCGTCCTCCAACATCGCAAACACTATTTAAATATTATTAACCCCTAATCTGCCGTTCACCCACATCGCCCCCACTATACTAAAGTTATTAAGCCCTACACCACCGCCACTATTATAAACCTATTAACCCCTAAACCACAAGCCCCCACAACGAAATATACTAAAGTAAACTATTAACCCCTAAACCAAAATCCCCCCACATCGCAATAAACTAATTTAAACTAGTAACCCCTAAACCTAACGCCCCCCCCCCCCCAACGTTATATTAAAATTACAATTTCCCTATCTTAAATTAAATTTAAACTTACCTGTCAAATTAAAAAAACTAAGTTTAAACTAACAATTAAACTAATATAATTATTAAAATAAAATTAAACTACCAATTAAATAAACTAAACTACACATTAAAAAAATCCTAACACTACTCTAAAAATTACAAAGTATCTAATTACAAAAAAAAAGACTAAATTACAAAAAATAACAAACACTAAATTACGGAAAATAAACAAAATTATCAATAATAAAAAAGAATTACACCTAATCTAATAGCCCTATCAAAATAAAAAAAAACACCCAACATAAAAAAAAACCTAGCCTACAATAAACTACCAATGGCCATTAAAAGGGCCTTTTGTGGGACATTGTCCTAAAGATATTAGCTTTTTTACCTGTAAAAAAAAAATACAAAGACCCCCCAACAGTAAAACCCACCACCCAACCATCCCCCCAAAATCAAAAATCTAAGCTACCCATTTCCCTGAAAAGGGCATTTGTATGGGCGTTGCAATTAAAAGGGCATTTAGCTCTTTTGCTGCCGAAACCCTAATCTAAAAAAAAAAAACACACACACAAAAAACCCTTAAAAAAACACTAACCCCCGACGATTCACTTACAGTTTTTGTAGTCCCGCTTGAACGATCTTCATCCCGACGGAGAAGTCCTCATCCAGGCGGCGAGAAGTCATCATCCAGACGGCCTCTTCAATCCATAATTTGTACGCCTGCTCTGAGGTTGCGGACATCAATCCGCCCGATCCTATACGATCGGGCTGTTTGACACCCCCTGCTAGTGGCTGATTGGCCGCGAATCTGCAGGGGGCGGCATTGCACAAGCAGTTCACAAGAACTTACTTGAAAACGAGAGAAATCTCAATGTATCCTTCCTGGTAAAATATTTTATAAATAAATAAATAATAAATAAATGATAAATGCTGACATTGTGTGCTGTCGCCAGACATCGCCAGACATCTCTGATGCGGATCCACATACAATGCCCTTATTTATTAAAAAACGTCAAAAACACATGCGTCAAGTACGGCGAGATGAGCATCGGACTGTTGTTAACCAACAGTCATCGATGTTGCGGTTATTCAGGTTTTTCCCAACTTTATTTATACCATTTCATTACTGTCCATGAACAAGCTCATTTCTCTAAAGCTAATCTTTTATATTTCATCTGTTAATGTCCAAGAAATAGATTTATACCTGAACAAACAATATCTCATAGAAAGTTATTTTTCTATTTATTTGTTATACAAAAAAAGCTGTTATATAATACTTTCACATAAATTAATGTGTATTTGTATTTCTAGAAGTCATGCTATGCTTTTATCTCATGTTTTTTTTATAAATGATTAGTAATGCTATAATTTGTACATATATCTTTGCACATACTTGTATATGTATATATATATATATATATATATATATATATATATATGTGTGTGTGTGTGTGTGTGTGTGTGTGTGTTATGTCAGAAATCTTTTGCAAACATATTTACATGTCCCTAAATTCCTTTTTTTGTTCTAAACAATGTTGTCTGTCACATCTCTGTGTTTATTTATACCACTATATGTATATAGTTTAAATTTATTGTTATTCTGACCAGGAATAATTGTGAATATAACATGTAATCAGGGTATTATATGTATTTATTTGCAATCAATGGATATTTTAAGAGCTGGGCCAGTTTTCTCTCTGTACCTGTGTAACCCCTCCTGATTGCAATCTAGTTTATAAAACCACTCCTACACAGGTGTTGTAAAATAGGCTGGCATGTAAGATGACATTTCTTACTGAAAAATAAATTCAAGAGGAGGAAGAAATACACTGAAAATAGCATGGCAGTAAAGAGTTGATTTTAATTTCTGCTGTATCTGAATCATGACAGTTTAATGTTAGGTGGGCTATCGCTTTGAGCTATCATCTTAAAATTATATTGAATCAAACATCAATTCGAATTTTAAAATAATTGTCTAAAATATTACACTGTGTGTCCTAATGTTAGCATCAATGTTTATCTTTAATACTAATTTCACATATACATACTTTCAAAGTATAATACACAATGTAACAAATGGCACTTGCAAGTTCTGATGAGTGATCAATGACACAAGTATCGAGCAATTTGATTTGTTAGTGATAGTTTAAAATGTATATTTGAATCAGATTGGCTGATAAATCATGTGATTATGC
Source organism: Bombina bombina (assembly GCF_027579735.1). Taxonomy (NCBI): domain Eukaryota; kingdom Metazoa; phylum Chordata; class Amphibia; order Anura; family Bombinatoridae; genus Bombina; species Bombina bombina. The sequence continues at coordinate 154,227,993 of NC_069506.1, read as the reverse complement.
ATATTCCAATCAAAAATGTGGGTTGCGAAAAGTGTTGCATCAAACTTGGTGCGAAGTAGAGAGTGGGACTTGTAATACATGGCTTAAACATGGTGCAAATAGATTTTTCCAAAAAAATAAAAATGAAGTTAGCTATGTTATGTTGTGTATTTATTTCATTTTTATCTCTATATCTATTAGTGCAACAAGTTTGGGGCAAAACCTTTAAAAAAATGTGGAGAAATAATATTGTCCCCTTTCTTTTTAATGAGAGACAAATTTGTAACATAATCCATAAGTAGTAATGTATTTTTCATTTTTATCCCTATATCTACTACTGCACCAAATGTGGAACAATAATATTGTTTGATTTAGAAAGGGTATACAATTTTAATAAAGTTTCTAATTTATTTTTATTATGTAATATACTTCATTCTCTTGCAGCAATGAACATAAGCTTACTGTGTTGTCAGACTTCCATTGATTTCTATGGCATCCGCGGCCACAAGGGTGGCGGACTAAAAACTAGGTACGCTTTGTCGGAATAGACATGAGTGTACCTGTTAAATGTTTGATAAAATGGTTAAATAGAGTCGTATGTGAATTATAAAAATCTGTAATGACGCAAGCATCGATCTACGTCGGATTGAGATCGCGGGAGCGTATATATTTCGTCACATATTTCAACATTTGACAATCTTGACGCTTTGATAACTATGGTGGATCAATCTCGCGGCAAATACGATGCAGGATTCAAGCGTATTTTCAGTTGACGCTTTGATAAATATCCCTTTTAGTCTTAACTTTAAATGAGTAGCAGATTTTTTTCTGTCAAATTTCAAAGTTATGTTTATTTCCACTCCTCCTGTATCACGTGACAGCCATCAACCAATCACAAATGCATGGAAGTATATTCTGTAAATTCTTAGACATGCTCAGTAGGAGCTGGTGACTCAAAAAGTGCAAATGTAAAAAGACTGTGCACATTTTGTTAATGGAATTAAATTTAAAAGTTGTTTAGAATTGCATGCTCAATCTTGAGTGTCCCTTTAACAATATATTTGAAAACCGTCTAATGTTACTGTGATGGCTTTCATTAAGCATCTAGGGGGAGTGGACAGGATATTTCCTATTACTGACAAAGCTCATATAAATATATAAAAATACAGTATATTTTTCAAAAGAATATTGTTAAGTTCCAAGTTTTTGTACTAGAAAATTGAAGCTTTTTTAGTTTACTATATAGGCAACTTTTCTGCAATCCCGGTTGGTACAGTAAGATATAGTTTTGCGCAAAACAAGAGGTTTATTCATTTCAATGGTAGTAACTGCCCCTTTTTATGAAACACGTTTTACAGTCTACATTTTTTTTAAAAATACACTATCACGACTGGGAAAAGCTGTTGCTATTTATATGATGGTATTTTTGCACAAATATGTATTTATACCTTTATATAAGATGATTATATATAGGTATAGATATATAAAGATATATAGGAATATCTATTTATAAATAAATAGAACATATTCTGCTATGTGCAGAACATTGGAATGTGAAATATTTACAGTAAATACACAGTATACTTAATTAAAAATGAATATTGCATATATATATATATACACACACATACATACATAGAAGCACGACACAAAGTGGCACACGGTATAAAGGCTATACCTTTTATTAGAGCAACGCTTCGGGGCACCTGCCCCTTACTCAAGCTTGAGAAAGGGGCAGGTGCCCCGAAACGTTGCTCTAATAAAAGGTATAGGCCCCTATTTATCAAGGTCTGTCGGACCTAATCCGACAGTGCGGATCAGGTCCGACAGACCTCGCTGAATACGGCGAGCAATACAGACTCGCGGCCAATGGGTCGCCAGCAGGGGGGTGTCAATAAACCCGATCGTACTCGATCGGGTTGTTTTGTGGCGATGTGTGTCCGCCTGCTCAGAGCAGGCGGACAGGTTATGGAGCAGCGGTCTTTGTGACCGCTGCTTCATAACTGCTGTTTCTGGCGAGTCTGAATACTCACCAGAAACAGGGGGCATCAAGCTCCATTCGGAGCTTGATAAATATGCCCCATAGCCTTTATACCGTGTGCCACTTTGTGTCGTGCTTCTATGTATCCTGAGGCCTAGAGGGTGGTCTCCTAAGGTTTTGCACCGGTCTGTTTATGAATATTCACTGGAAATACTGAGATATACTCAGTGGTGAAGTGCAGATTTCATTGTTTCAATACACATACATATACATCTTTAGACATGTATATGTATGTATCTCTATGTTAAGCCCTTTATTTGCCTTTTTTTTCTCTAACACCTGAGACCTCATATCTTTTACCTTTTATAACTTTTTTATAAAAAAAAATTTAAATATTTTTTATTAGACAGTGTTATTATGAGTATACCTGTACTTTGTAATGTATTTTTATGTGTTTTGTGACACTTTTTTTGATTCGCAAAAAAGTTTAACAGAGCTCTGAAGTCACACTATCCTAATGAGCATTTACTTTCAACTTGTAATACGAGCAAAAAATCAGGTACGCGCAAACACCTGCGATAAAAAAAACCTTTGTGCTTGCGCGTAATTGTTAACACTCCACTCGTAATCTGGCCCTTAGTTTTTAATGTCCTTTTAATGGTATCAATATATTCTGAAGTGGGTTTCGAATACTGCTTTTTATTAGGTAGGAAAAACAACAACAAATGCATTTAGAACTAAGACTGAATTAGAGTCTGTTCTCAGTTATATTTGCATACATATACTTTGCATTGACATAGTATTGCCAATATTGTACATTTCTTTGTGCTGTTTGATACAGAGGCATAGTGCAGGAAAGGTCTTGTTTGGTTTGATTGTTAAAGGGACAGTCACCAAAATTGCTATTGTTGAAAATGATAGACAATGGGGGATATTTATCAAAGTGTCAACTATGTTGCATTCGCGGGCGTCAATACGCTCGCCTAACATCGCCACGGATCTGAATACGATCTCCATATTTATAAAAAAAGCCGCCAAAAACACGCGCACCAAGTACGGGGCGATGAGCATCCAACTGTTGTTAACTAACAGTCATCGATGACGCTGTTATTCTGGTTTTTCCCATTTTTATTTATACCAACTAAATTGCTACAAAGTACACTAACACCCATAAACTACCTATTAACCCTTAAACCGCCGCCCTCCCGCATCGACACCACTAGAATAAACCTATTAACCCCTAATCTGCCGCTCCCTACATCACTGCCACTAATATAGATATTAACCACTATTCCACCGCTTCCCGACATTGCTGCCACTAAATAAATTTATTAACCCCTAAACCTCTGGCCTCCCACATCACCACCACTAACTAAACCTATTAACCCCTAAACCGCCAGTCCCCCACATCGTCAAAAACTAAATTAAGCTATTAACCCCTAAACCTAACAACCCCTTAACTTTAAATTAAAATTACAAGATCCCTATCTTAATATAAATTAAAACTTACCTGTAGAATTAAAATAAACTAATTTTAAACTATAAATTAACCTACCCTAACTATTATACTACAATTAAAATAAACTACCAATGAAATAAACTAAATTACATATTAAAAAACCAAACACTACTAAAATTATTTAAATATACAAACGAGGGTGTAGAGGACGGAGCACAGCCCGCAAAAAGGCAAGATTACAGACCCTAAGTAAGGGGATCTTTAATCTATCGTCCCATGTCTTGTCAAATGACGAAATTCGGGTATTGGGCAAGGGTCTTTCTTTTAGTCCTACCAACAAGCACAATGTTTTTTCACTTTTTGTGGATTTGAACCGGTTCACCCAAAAACTGTCATTGCAAAAATATTTTGCTGAAAAGACACTCAAGAATAGTACACTGCTGCCTATTCTGACAGATTCAATGGGAGCTAGACTTAACCAAGAAATGGTTCCGGTTATTGAACCTGACACTTTTATTGACCAACTATGTGAGGGGTATATACATACCAACTTCAAAAATAAATCGAACTTTGTGCCCCAATTAAAAAACAATGCCCATATCGAAATTTTCAGACAACTTGTTAGTGACGATTTTGATAAAATAACCAAAAAGATACATGGAAAAAATAATCTTTTTCCCAATGAGAAAAAAGCTTTGGAAAGTCTTAAAAACAACAAATCTATTGTCGTTAGACAAGCCGATAAAGGCGGAGGGGTTGTGCTTCAAGACCTTGCCGACTATCTAATAGAGGCCCGCAAAATTTTATTTGATGTTAACTACTATACGAAATTGAACTCTGACCCCACTACGAGGTTTAAATCATCTCTTAAGGACATTGTTGATTCTGCCTTCAAAGAAGGTATACTCCATAAAAAAGAGAGGGATTTTTTGGTAACTGATGAGCCCAATTTGGCATTTTATTACCATTTGCCTAAGATACACAAAAATCCCTCATGCCCACCAGGTCGACCCATCATAGCGGGGATAGGCAGCTTAACTGACAACGTGTCATCATACGTTGATCATTTTCTACAGAAATATGTCCGGGGTCTTGAATCCTATATTCAAGACTCCACAGACCTCCTCAAGAAATTAGAGGGATTGAATATCACACCCGACCTTGTGTGGATCACCTGTGATGTTCAGGCTTTGTACTCGAATATTGTACACAATTTGGGTATGGAGGCAGTGTCTGAATTTTTGGACCAAGATTTTTATCTTTCTACTAAACAGAAAGAGTTCATTTTACAACTCATCTCTTTCATCCTGGAACACAATTATTTTGTGTTCCAGGATGAATTTTTTCTTCAAACCAAAGGTACTGCCATGGGTACCAGGTTCGCCCCTAGTTACGCGAATTTGTTTATGGGTCATTTTGAAAAGCGTTATATTTATGACTCACACTATGGGGCGAGCCTGGTATTCTATGGCAGATACATTGACGATCTGATATTTATATGGAGGGGCAATGAGGACTCAGCCACTTCTTTTGTGGATTATTTGAATTCAAACGATAGGGGTTTGACCTTCACGAGTTCAATCAATACTAAATCAATCGTTTACTTGGACCTGCACTTGAGCTTTAATGAAGGCAAGGTGACCAGTACAACCTATTTCAAGACGGTTGACTGTAATAGCTATTTGGATTTCAAAAGTTGTCATTTTCATGCCTGGAAACAGAACGTACCATATGGTCAGTTCAAACGTATTCGCCGCAATTGCAGCACGTTATCTGACTTTGATTTTCAAAGTCAGGTCTTGAGGGAACGTTTTCTGGAAAAGAACTATCCACTTAGTATCATAGACCAAGGTTACAGAAGGGCTAGATTAGATGATAGGAATGATTATTTTATCAATTCTAATAAACATTTGGGACAAGTAACTAATAACTATGATGAAAATCCCCTCTTTATCACGCAATTTAATTCTAATCATGTATTGATTAGAAAGGTGCTGGCCAAACATTGGGATATTCTAACTAAGGATCCCATTTTAGGTAAGTCGATAGGTACCAAACCAAAAGTGGTTTATAGGAGAGCTCCTACTTTAAAGACCCTGCTTGCTCCCAGCAAGATAGTTAAACATAAGAGACAACCAGCCCTCATAACACCGAAGTCTATTGCACCAAAGTTTGGTGCTTTCAGATGTAGAGCGAGTAGATGCAAGATGTGTCAGTCGATTGATACCAAACAAAAAACTTTTCGATCTACTATCACTAATAGATCTTATTCGATTATTGGACATATTTCTTGCGCTTCAACTTTTGTTGTATATCTACTCACCTGTTTGTGTGGCATCCAATATGTGGGCAGAACCTGTAGGCGGTTCAGCATAAGGTGGTCTGAACATAAACGTAATATGAGGAAGAATTATAAGTACCATAGTGTCTCTAGACATTGCAACATTATGCACAATGGTGATACTAATTGCTTCTCCGTGACCCCTTTAGAACATATACCTAAATCTTACATCTATAATAGGTACTTTAGATTAAGACAAAGAGAAACGTATTGGATCCACGTCCTGAAATGTATGCATCCTGATGGGCTAAACTTGTGTATTGACCTAGCAGCCTTCCACTAATTAGGGCCAAGCACTAGAGCTGTATCCAGTTATTTAATCCATACTTATTACTCTCTATTTTATATTTTTCTATTTGCATTTGAGCATTTAGTATAGTCAATGACTAAGATTAATACTGTATAATTTATTTGTCTCTGGTGCTTATAGTCCTTATGAGTACGACTATCGGTAATTAGGGTCATTTGTCAGAGTTTTATTCAGTCACCCTACCTATATCCATACGAGTTCAATATCCACCAATTAGGGCCATCCGTTAGAGTTGTATCTAAATAGATCCATATATAGAACTTCGACATGGTATTTTATCGTTGGTCCTCCTAGTTTTATCCTTATATTATTTAAGGATCGCTCTTTCCCCCTCCCCCCTCCCCCTCACTTTTTAACAAACACCTTTCTTAATTTTTATTTTATTTTTTGATTTATTTGATTTATTATCTATTATTTATTTTAAACATTACTCAGCCCCATCTGCCAAACTGGATTACTATTTATTCATTTTTATCTTCCGGTCCAAATCTTTTAATGACACTGGGTTTTTACGATACATTATTAGATTTTATTAAACTACGATTTTAATATGTGAGCGTTTTTATTTATTTTTTAATTTTTCATATGTTGCATATTGTTACAATAATATCTATTAAATGTATGATCTGAATGCGTATATTTATTGTAAGGACAGACCAATCACAAACATATAATTCAGAATGTATGAAATATTTGTGTATGTTATTTGTTGTTGGTAGTTCATCCTTAGCTCCGGCTCCAGGGACACCTCCTACTTGATTCACATTCTATCACCAGTCATGTCCACCTGGAGGTGTGTCAGTAGTAGGAGCTCTGTGATTGACACAGGTGTGTTATAAATAGAGCAGGTATTTTCATGTATTAGTATCAGCCTGATGAAACGACTATTTGTTGAGAAACGCGTTGCTGTACGCCTGTTTTTATCTGTTTGTACTCAATAAATGTATCTTTGAGCACATCACACCTGCCTGTTTTCTATTACCATTGCCGCTGGAGGATTTTTGCTACGTTCCGGATCCCCTTTGGAGGTCCGCTGTGTCGAGTTCCCTTCGACTCTATTGGTTCCCCTGCTGGGTTTACTCTGACGCCGCCTGCTGAGTGACGTTTGCCTAGCGTACTGAGTTTACGCCTGTCTGACGGGCGACCTTTGGTTCCGTCCTGCCTGTCTGGGTACACGTTTGTACCGCCGCTCTTGTGAGTAACATTCTGTGTGGGGGGTTCGCCGCTTATGTGTGTCCCTCTGCTGTCTAAAACGATACTTGTCCCATGAGGCGCCTCTTCTATCTGTTATCCACAGGTTCCCGTTGTCCACCCATCATCCCTGAGAGAGCTGCCTGGATTTCTGTTTGCCGAATCCGCCATTAACCATATGCTGTGATCATTTGCGCACTTCTATAGAGACTCTGTGTGCTTTCTCGGTTCTCTATAATCTAGCAAATATACAATTAAACATTATTACAAAGTACTAAATTACGAAAAATAACAAACGAAATTATCAAAAATAATTTTTTTTACACCTAATCTAATAGCCCTATCAAAATAAAAAGGGCCTTTGTGGGGCATTGCCCCAATGATATCAGCTCTTTTACTTGGAAAAAAAAATATAAACACCCCCCAACAGTAAAACCACCCACACAACCAAACCCCCCAAATAAAATCTAAAAAATCTAAGCTCCCCATTGCCCTGAAAAGGGCATTTGGATGGGCATTGCCCTATAAAAGGGCATTTAGCTCTTTACAAGCCCAAACCCTAATCTAAAATAAAAACCCACCCAAAAAATTTAAGAAAATCCTAACATTAACCCCCGAAGATTCCCTTACAGTTCTGAAGTCCCGACATCCAGGTGAAGAAGTCTTCATCCAGGCGGCGATGTCTTCATCCATCCAGGCGGAAGAAGTCTTCATCCAAGCGATTTGAATTTAACACTCAAATCAGCCAATAGGAATGCAAGGGACCCCATCTTGAATCGCATCCCTTGCATTGAAGCTTCAGTTTACGGCGGTGACCGTAAGTAGAGGAGCTCTGCATCGGATGGCTTCAGGATGGACCCGCTCCACGCTGCAGGGATGAAGATAGAAGATGCCGCTTGGATGAAGACTTCTTCCACCTGGATGGATGAAGACATCGCCTCCTGGATGAAGACTTCTCCGCCTGTATGTCGGGACTTCCGAACTTTTAGTGGATCTTCGGGGGTTAGTGTTAGGAGTTTCTTAAATTTGTGGGTGGGTTTTTATTTTAGATTAGGGTTTGAGCTTGCAAAAGAGCTAAATACCCTTTTAAAGGCAATGCCCATCCAAATGCCCTTTTCAGGGCAATGGGTAGCTTAGAGTTTTTTTAGAGTTAGGGTTTTTATTTGGGGGGGTTGGTTGGGTGGGGGGTTTTACTGTTGGGGGTGTTTGTATTTTTTTTTTCAGGTAAAAGAGCTGATATCTTTGGGGCAATGTAGTTTATTGTAGGCTAGGGTATTTTTTATTTGGGGGGGGGGCTTTTTTATTTTTTATTTTTATAGGGCTATTAGATTGGGTGTAAAAAAAACTTATTTTGATCATTTCGTTTGTTATTTTTTGTAATTTAGTGTTTGTTATTTTTTTTGTAACTTAGTGTTTGTTTGATTTGGTAATTTAGTACTTTGAAATAATGTTTAATTGTATATTTAAATAATTTTAGTATTAGGTTTTTTTAATATGCAATTTAGTTTATTTAATTGGTAGTTTAATTTAATTTTAAAATAATAGTTAGGGTATGTTAATTCATAGTTTAAAATTAGTTTATTTTATACTACAGGTAAGTTTTAATTTATATTAAGATACGGATCTTGTCATTTTAATTTAACCCCTTGAGTGCTAATGACGGCTCTGAACCGTCACAGAGTTTTCCACGCTGGTCCTAATGACGGCTCAGAGCCGTCACTAGCACTCTCCCAACTTGAGGGAGATCTGGGGGCTCCCACCCGCTCCTACCCTGGCGATCCGTGCCTCATAATGAAAGGCATCGCCGGGGCTTCCGTTTTGCGTGGTGATGTCATGCATAATAAACGTGATGACGTCACCGCGCAACTTTATTTAACATTAACAATGTTAAATATAGGAGCAGGGGGCATGCTGCTTAGAAGCCTGTATCTCAGGCATCTAAGCAGCTACAGACCCCCAAGACCCACCGTTGGAAAGGTAATCGCCTAACCTTTCCAACGGTGTAAGTCTTGGGGATCTGAAATAAATAAAATAAAAAAGTAAAAAAAAAATATTTTAAAAAATATTAAATAAAAACCCTTTAAGAAAACCTTAGCACCCAGGTGAGAAAGTGCTTAGCACTCAAAGGGTTAAAGTTAAGGGGTTGTTAGGTTTAAGGGTTAATAACTTAATTTAGTTTTTGGCGATGTGGGGGGCTGATGCCAATCTTGCTTTGATAACTAGGTTGGATCAATTTCGCAACAATTATGATGTGGAATTCCAGCATATTTTTGGTTGACGCTTTCATAAATAGGCCCCAATGTCATTACTACCTATTCCCCAGATTTGTACAACCAACATTGTTATTTTTATATACTTTATAACATTTAAACCTCTATATTTCTGCCTGTTTCTATGCCACTACAGACAGCCTCTTCTCACATGCTTTTTTTATTAGCTTTTTACAACAAGAGACTGCTAATTCATGTGGACCATATAGAAAACATTGTGCTCTCTTCCCGTGGAGTTGTGCAGGACACAGCACTTATTGGCTACAATGCAAATCAATAGATAATAAATAGCCATGTGATAAGGGGACTGTTAGAAGAGGCTTAGATATAAGTTAATCACAGAGAAAAAAAAGTATATTAATATAACCATGTTGGTTATGCAAAACTGGGGAATGGGTAATAAAGGGATTATCTTTTTAAACAATTACATATTTTGGAGTAGACTGTCCCTTTAATGCTGTAGTATGTAGAATTGGGGCATCATTTTATTTTAATTTACCTGCTGGAGCTCCTCATATGTAATGCAGAAAAATCTGTTATCACCCTTCATTTGCATCCATCCTCTCACATGGTCAAACCAAGAGCTATACAGGGCTAAAAACAAAAGAAAGGCAATCTTACTTTTAATTTATTGCTACAAAATTAAAATAGATTATTATAAAATATATTAATAAAAAAGTGTCTTAAAAAAAGAAAGTAGTATAAAATGTAAAGGAGTCACATATAATTACTTAAATGGATATTTTTAAGACTTGCAACCCTGCACCTATATGTGTTTAACTCCTGCAAAGGGGTTGAACACAGAATAGAAGTACTGAACGGGATCTGCAGAGCAATGCTGGTTCTGAGTGAAAAATTCTACTTAACCAATTAGCAGCACTAGTTAAACAGCTGGGTTGTGCGACTAGTGCTGCTGATTGGATCAGCGATAGTTTCCGCTCAGGGCCAACAATGCTCTGGGGATCGTGAGTTGTGCTTCTACTATGTGTTTAACCCCTTTGCAACAGTAAAACACATAGAGGTTTAGGGTTGCTAGTCTTAAAATGACATGGTCTAGCACAGTGTTTCTCAACTCCAGTCCTCAGGACTCTTAACAAGCCAAATATTTGTATTATATCTTAACTAGAGCACAGGTGAAATAATCAGCTGATCAATTACCATGGTTACTAACCTGCTCTCACCCTTCAGATATAATGAAAATCTGGCCTGTTAAGGGTCCTGAGGACTGGAGTTGAGAAAAACTGGTCTAGTAAATAAGAGCATGTGATGTTTCGATTGTAATGGCCCTTTAATATGTATAATTGATAATGGTACTCTATATAGGTTTAGATTTACATGACTGGTAGATTTAATGATGTTTGGTCACTCTATTGTTAAAATGTACAGCATTTACCTAGTACACATCACATTATACATATATTAGTCTAAATTATACATTATTTCTCTGTTAAATTATGGTTCATGGATAATAAGGCCTAGATTTGGAGTTTGGCGGTAAAAGGGCTGTTAACGCTACGCGGGCTTTTTTCTGGCCGCACCATAAAATTAACTCTGGTATCGAGAGTTCAAACAAATGCTGCGTTAGGCTCCAAAAAACGAGCGTAGAGCATTTTTACCGCAAATGCAACTCTCGATACCAGAGTTGCTTACGGACGCGGCCAGCCTCAAAAACGTGCTCGTGCACGATTCCCCCATAGGAAACAATGGGACTGTTTGAGCTGAAAAAAAACCTAACAACTGCAAAAAAGCAGCGTTCAGCTCCTAACGCAGCTCCATTGTTTCCTATGGGGAAACACTTCCTACGTCTGCACCTAACACTCTAACATGTACCCCGAGTCTAAACACCCCTAACCTTACACTTATTAACCCCTAATCTGCCGCCCCCGCTATCGCTGACCCCTGCATATTTTTTTAACCCCTAATCTGCCGCTCCGTAAACCGCCGCAACCTACGTTATCCCTATGTACCCCTAATCTGCTGCCCTAAGATCGCCAACCCCTATATTATATTTATTAACCCCTAATCTGCCCCCCTCAACGTCGCCGACACCTGCCTACACTTATTAACCCCTAATCTGCCGAGCGGACCTGAGCGCTACTATAATAAAGTTATTAACCCCTAATCCGCCTCACTAACCCTATCATAAATAGTATTAACCTCTAATCTGCCCTCCCTAACATCGCCGACACCTACCTTCAATTATTAACCCCTAATCTTCCGAGCGGAGCTCACCGCTATTCTAATAAATGTATTAACCCCTAACGCTAAGTCTAACCCTAACACTAACACCCCCATAACTTAAATATAATTTACATCTAACGAAATTAATTAACTCTTATTAAATATATGATTCCTATTTAAAGCTAAATACTTACCTGTAAAATAAATCCTAATATAGCTACAATATAAATTATAATTACATTGTAGCTATTTTAGGATTAATATTTATTTTACAGGCAACTTTGTAATTATTTTAACCAGGTACAATAGCTATTAAATAGTTAAGAACTATTTAATAGTTACCTAGTTAAAATAATAACAAATTTACCTGTAAAATAAATCCTAACCTAAGATATAATTAAACCTAACACTACCCTATCAATAAAATAATTAAATAAACTACCTACAATTACCTACAATTAACCTAACACTACACTATCAATAAATTAATTAAACACAATTGCTACAAATAAATACAATTAAATAAACTAGCTAAAGTACAAAAAATAAAAAAGAACTAAGTTACAAAAAATAAAAAAATATTTACAAACATAAGAAAAATATTACAACAATTTTAAACTAATTACACCTACTCTAAGCCCCCTAATAAAATAACAAAGCCCCCCAAAATAAAAAATTCCCTACCCTATTCTAAATTAAAAAAGTTACAAGCTCTTTTACCTTACCAGCCCTGAACAGGGCCCTTTGCGGGGCATGCCCCCAGAATTTCAGCTCTTTTGCCTGTAAAAGAATAAATACAATACCCCCCCCCCCAACATTACAACCCACCACCCACATACCCCTAATCTAACCCAAACCCCCCTTAAATAAACCTAACACTAAGCCCCTGAAGATCTTCCTACCTTGTCTTCACCATACCAGGTTCACCGATCCGTCCTGGCTCCAACATCTTCATCCAACCCAAGCGGGGGTTGGCGATCCATCATCTGGTGCTGAAGAGGTCCAGAAGAGGCTCCAAAGTCTTCCTCCTATCCGGCAAGAAGAGGACATCCGGACCGGCAAACATCTTCTCCAAGCGGCATCTTCGATCTTCTTCCATCCGGTGCATCTTGAAGCAGGCGACGCGGATTCATCCTCTTCTTCCGTTGTCTCCCGACTAATGACGGTTCCTTTAAGGGACGTCATCCAAGATGGCGTCCCTCGAATTCCGATTGGCTGATAGGATTCTATCAGCCAATCGGAATTAAGGTAGGAATTTTCTGATTGGCTGATGGAATCAGCCAATCAGAATCAAGTTCAATCCGATTGGCTGATCCAATCAGCCAATCAGATTGAGCTCGCATTCTATTGGCTGATCGGAACAGCCAATAGAATGCGAGCTCAATCTGATTGGCTGATTGGATCAGCCAATCGGATTGAACTTGATTCTGATTGGCTGATTCCATCAGCCAATCAGAAAATTCCTACCTTAATTCCGATTGGCTGATAGAATCCTATCAGCCAATCGGAATTCGAGGGACGCCATCTTGGATGACGTCCCTTAAAGGAACCGTCATTAGTCGGGAGACAACGGAAGAAGAGGATGGATCCGCGTCGCCTGCTTCAAGATGGACCCGCTCCGCACCGGATGGAAGAAGATCGAAGATGCCGCTTGGAGAAGATGTTTGCCGGTCCGGATGTCCTCTTCTTGCCGGATAGGAGGAAGACTTTGGAGCCTCTTCTGGACCTCTTCAGCACCGGATGATGGATCGCCAACCCCCGCTTGGGTTGGATGAAGATGTTGGAGCCAGGACGGATCGGTGAACCTGGTATGGTGAAGACAAGGTAGGAAGATCTTCAGGGGCTTAGTGTTAGGTTTATTTAAGGGGGGTTTGGGTTAGATTAGGGGTATGTGGGTGGTAGGTTGTAATGTTGGGGGGGGGTATTGTATTTATTCTTTTACAGGCAAAAGAGCTGAAATTCTTGGGGCATGCCCCGCAAAGGGCCCTGTTCAGGGCTGGTAAGGTAAAAGAGCTTGTAACTTTTTTAATTTAGAATAGGGTAGGGAATTTTTTATTTTGGGGGGCTTTGTTATTTTATTAGGGGGCTTAGAGTAGGTGTAATTAGTTTAAAATTGTTGTAATATTTTTCTTATGTTTGTAAATATTTTTTTATTTTTTGTAACTTAGTTCTTTTTTATTTTTTGTACTTTAGCTAGTTTATTTAATTGTATTTATTTGTAGCAATTGTGTTTAATTAATTTATTGATAGTGTAGTGTTAGGTTAATTGTAGGTAATTGTAGGTAGTTTATTTAATTATTTTATTGATAGGGTAGTGTTAGGTTTAATTATATCTTAGGTTAGGATTTATTTTACAGGTAAATTTGTTATTATTTTAACTAGGTAACTATTAAATAGTTCTTAACTATTTAATAGCTATTGTACCTGGTTAAAATAATTACAAAGTTGCCTGTAAAATAAATATTAATCCTAAAATAGCTACAATGTAATTATAATTTATATTGTAGCTATATTAGGATTTATTTTACAGGTAAGTATTTAGCTTTAAATAGGAATCATTTATTTAATAAGAGTTAATTAATTTCGTTAGATGTAAATTATATTTAAGTTATGGGGGTGTTAGTGTTAGGGTTAGACTTAGCGTTAGGGGTTAATACATTTATTAGAATAGCGGTGAGCTCCGCTCGGAAGATTAGGGGTTAATAATTGAAGGTAGGTGTCGGCGATGTTAGGGAGGGCAGATTAGGGGTTAATACTATTTATGATAGGGTTAGTGAGGCGGATTAGGGGTTAATAACTTTATTATAGTAGCGCTCAGGTCCGCTCGGCAGATTAGGGGTTAATAAGTGTAGGCAGGTGTCGGCGACGTTGAGGGGGGCAGATTAGGGGTTAATAAATATAATATAGGGGTCGGCGATGTTAGGGCAGCAGATTAGGGGTACATAGGGATAACGTAGGTGGCGGCGCTTTGCGGTCGGAAGATTAGGGGTTAATTATTTTAAGTAGCTGGCGGCGACGTTGTGGGGGGCAGGTTAGGGGTTAATAAATGTAATACAGGGGTCGGCGGGGTTAGGGGCAGCAGATTAGGGGTACATAAGTATAACGTAGGTGGCGGTCGGCAGATTAGGGGTTAAAAATTTTAATTGAGTGGCGGCGATGTGGGGGGAGCTCGGTTTAGGGGTACATAGGTAGTTTATGGGTGTTAGTGTACTTTAGGGTACAGTAGTTAAGAGCTTTATGAACCGGCGTTAGCCAGAAAGCTCTTAACTCCTGCTATTTTCAGGCGGCTGGAATTTTGTCATTAGAGCTCTAACGCTCACTTCAGAAACGACTCTAAATACCGGCGTTAGAAAGATCCCATTGAAAAGATAGGATACGCAAATGGCGTAGGGGGATCTGCGGTATGGAAAAGTCGCGGATGAAAAGTGAGCGTTAGACCCTTTAATCACTGACTCCAAATACCGGCGGGCGGCCAAAACCAGCTTTAGGAGCCTCTAACGCTGGTTTTCACGGCTACTGCCGAACTCCAAATCTAGGCCTAAGATAGCAAAGATAAGGTACATTCATACTATGTATATTGTAATCCTTTCGAAAAAAACTTATCCAATGTTGTATTACCTTCTAAGGGAATTCGAAATAGCTACCATGATTTAGATAGAGAATGCAGTTGTAAGACAGTTTTTATATGACTTCTAGGGGCCGAACTATCATTGTGCAAGCAGACATGATCCGATATTGCGGATCAGGTCTGCTGCACATCGATAAATGCCGACAGCATATGCTCTTGGCATTTATCATTGCACCAGCAGTTCTTGTGAACTGCTGGTGCAATGCCGCCCCCTGCAGATTTGCGGCCAATCGATCGGGTTGATTTCTGGCGATGTCTGTCCACCACGCAGGCGGACAGGTTATGGAGCAGCGGTCTTTAGACCGATGCTTCATAACTTGTGTTTCCGGCGAGCCTGAAGGCTCGCCAGAAACACGGGGCATCAAGCTCCATACGGAGCTTTATAAATATGCCCCCTAGTATCAAATTTATGTTCTCTTCCTTTGCATCTTTTGTAACCCGGATTACAATTTGGGCCAGATTACAAGTGGAGCGATTATTAAATTGCACTTTTGCAAGCAAGATATTTGTGCTCCACTCGTAATACTAGCACAAGCAAATGTGGGCTGGTATTATAGGTAAAGCGTAATGCATGAAAGCTTTGCGCTCACGAGAGCGTGCTTCCATAGGCTCCAATGGGATCCTCATTCTGATGCTGTCAGCAAAGGGAATAAGTTGCACAGTGATGGGCAAATTAAAAATATATATGTACAGTATAAGAATAAATATATACATATATATTTATTTATGTATATACACATATTAACACATAAATATATATATATGTATATAAGCATATACATACTATATATTTGCAGTTTTAACACAGTCCCCATAGACTGCAATGTAAATGCACTTTTCAGTGCCATTTTTTTCTAACACCCCACACCTGCTCACTTTAACCACTTATAACTGCTTCTTGCAGTTATTTTTTAATAAAATAAAAATGCTTCTTTTTTTTTTATTAAGGCACACTACACTGTATTTTGGGGGCAATTTGGGGACATTTTTAAAATTAACCAGAGGTCTGACCGCTGGTTAATTTTCAGAGAGCAAATCGCCACTGCAAGCTTGCAGTAGCTTTAACCAACCACTAGTAATAGCTGGTTATTTAACTTGCCCGTTTACTGGCGCACATTAAATTAGGGCTCCACTTGTAATCTAGCCCTTTATGTGGTAATGCTTCCATGTCCATTGTAATCATTAACTATTCAACTAAGTTCATATATATGTATATACAGTATGTGTGTATATTTACTAAAATAGAGAAAATAATTTCCTGGAGACTTCCAAAAAGTAAAATCTGCCTTTATTGGGTATCAAGTTAAAAGGAGCACAAAAACATAAAATCAGCTAACTGGTCTTACGCGTTTCGGCAGATGTCGTAATCATAGACCTCACAATGAACTAGTCAGCACAGTTTAAGAACACATTCAAGTAATTTAATTGGTTGGTTTCTAATCGGAGGTTAACACCTCCAATGCAACATTTAAACAAACGGGTACAATATTATTATTACTGCTGTCAGATCTATATACAATTCCAGGTGTGAGTAGTATAGGGATTATACATATGGAAATGGTTTTTGCATATTAACAATGAATGACAAGAAAACAAAGCTAAAAATGTGTTTAGTATCGACCAGTAAAGCTACAAGAAGGTGCAGCAATGCATAAAAGAGAGTGCAAATATGCTAAATCGTACAATTATGCAAATAATGCACATACTGACTCTGGAGAACAAGGGAAGAAAGAAGAGAGAATGAGAACACAATATATCATTACAAGCCTACATAGTGTATACATTCTTGAACATAGAGGTAAGAAGGCCATAAGGGGAATCTACCAATTCTATCATATATATAGAACCTAACCCTGGTAAAGCTGATTTGTGCACAATATATATACAATAGTTGAACCGATTCAATTTGATATAATATGATTAAATAAAATGTCTTTTAGTTTAATTAACACCTATGGGTTTAAGTCTGAGAATGACACAAAAAAACACACAGTTGGAGCTAGTGCATAAATAGATATAATGAAATAATTATATTATATACAGTGATCCACAATCGTTCTATTTCCAGTGGTTTATTATGTCATACTCAGAATTAAAACCCCTGAGCAATTGAGTATTCAGTTAGAAGATCCAAAAGACCTCTTGTTTAAGCAATAGTTGTTCTCTATTGTCACCTCTTTTGGAAGTTCTCACTGTCTCAATTGCCCTCCATTTGAAAGTGTCAACATTTTTTCTGATGACAGTCCAAAAAATGTATAGATAGTGCAGGACAGCTCTTATCATTAGTATGTAACCCAAGTGTTCACGAATACTTGATCTTACAGTTCTAGTGATCATACCTACATACTGTTTTTTATGTGCTGTGCATTCTATAAGGTACACTACATAGCATGTTGAACAATTAATACATCCCTTGGTGGCAAAATGTTGTCCCGTAACACGTGAGTAAAAGCCATTACCTGTGGTTAAATAATCACAGGATTTGCACCTAGCATTTCCACATTTGTAGGAACCATTAGTGCTTAGCCAAGAACTTGTGGAGGAGGTTATGGTAGGAAGTTGGCTGGGAGAAAGTAAATTACCCAATGTTAAGTTTTTAGAAAATACACATCTGCAGCCACCCTTAACAACTTCTTTTAGATCTTTATTACCATATAGTAATGGGAAATATGTGTTCACTATTTCACATATAGCATGATATTCGGATGAGTACTTAGTTATAAACAGTGGCTGTAGATCCTGTCCCTTCTTTGGTTTTCGTAGGAAAGTATCTTCCCTTTTGACAAGGGAAATTTCATTTAAAACCTTTTTAAATAGATTGGTAGAGTAATCCTTATCTTTAAAACGTTTTTCTAGGAACTTGCTCTCTTTCTCAAATTTCGTATTGTCAGTGCAGATCCGTTTAGCTCTGATAAGTTGTCCCTTAACAACCCCTTTAAAAACATGATTAGGATGTGCGCTTTTAGCATGTTAAATGGTATTACCTGATATAGGTTTACGAAAGAGACTGCTCTTTATCTTTTTGGTAGATGTTGACCCTCTCAGCTTGAGATCTAAGAAATTAGTGCTGTATTTATTCCACTCATAGGTGAATGTTACTCCAAATTCTCCTCCATTGAGGATCTCACCAAAATTGGTAGCATGTGCCTCATCCGACCCCCAGATGAATATGAGGTCATCAATGAAGCGTCTGTAGAATAAAATGCTTTTCTGATAAGGATTGATAGATGCACAAACAAAGGAACGTTCTATCCAATTCATGAATATATTAGCGTATGAGTTCGCAAATTTTGCGTCCATTGCTGTTCCCTGTTTCTGCAGATAAAAAGTTCCTTCAAAACTGAAAAAAATTACTTTCCAACAAAAAAGCTTGTAACCTTTAGCACGTATAGTATTGTGGTAAGATCCATACCACTGTAGAGCTCTAAGCAAGTTTGTAGTGCATTTAGGCCCTTTTCATGGGGTATACTGGAGTAAAGTGAGACAACATTTACTGTCAACCAGCTGCACTTGTCTGTCCATTCAAAATCCTGTAACATGGGGGGTGGAGCCAGCAACTGAAGCAGTAAGATGTGTCTTTCCCGAGCTCCTGCTGTTTGTTCGAATAAATCATCATCGGCTAGATTACGAGTTTTGCGTTATGAGTGAAAAAGCTTCATAACGCTGCTTTTTCACTACCGCTGCTATTGCGAGTTTTGCAGATATATCTGTACCGCACACTTTTTTGGCTGTGACGCAATGTAACTACCGCAGCTTTCAAAAAGTCCTTTTTCAATGGGACTTCCACAGCGCCGGTATTACGAGTTTGCCTGCCCGGCCAAAAAGTGAGCGGTACAGCCCATAACTACAAGATCTGTACCGTAAACTGAAAGTCAGTAGTTATGGCTTTTATGTTACAAAGCCGTAACATAAAACTCATAACTAAAGTGCTAAAAAGTACACTAACACCCATAAACTACCTATTAACCCCTAAACCGAGGCCCTCCCGAATCGCAAACACTAAAATTTAATTATTAACCCTAATCTGCCGCTCCCAACATCGCCGCCACTAGAATAAACATATTAACCCCTAAACCGCCATACTCCAGCATCGCAAACACTAGTTAAATATTATTAACCCCTAATCTGCTGTCCCTAACATCGCAGCAACCTACATTACTGTTATTAACCCCATAATCTGCTGCCCCCAAAATCGCCGCCACTATAATAAAGTTATAAACCTTTAAACCTAACCCTAAGTATAACCCTATCAACCACTAACTTTAATATAATTAAAATAAATCTAAATAAAAATTACTGTCATTAACTAAATAATTCCTATTTAAAACTAAATACCTATAAAATAAACCCTAAGCTAGCTACAATGTAACTAATAGTTACATTGTAGCTATCTTAGGTTTTATTTTTATTTCACAGGCAAGTTTGTATTTATTTTAACTAGGTAGACTAGTTAGTAAATAGTTATTAACTATTAATTAGCTACCTAGTTAAAATAAATACAAATGTGCTGTAAAATTAAACTTAACCTGTCTTACACTAACACCTAACATTACACTACAATTAAATCAATTACATTAATTAAATACAATTAACTAAATTACAAAAAAACAAAACACTAAATTACACAAAATAAAAAAGAAATTATCAAATATTTAAACTAATTACACTACTATATACTATTCTATTAGCCCTATCAAAATAAAAAGCCCCCCCAAAATAAAAAAAACCCTAGCCTAAAATAAACTGCCAATAGCCCTTAAAAGAGCCTTTTGCGGGGCATTGCCCAAAAGAAATCAGCTATTTTACCTGTAATAAAAATACAAACAACCCCCCAACAGTAAAACCCACCACCCAAACAACCAAACCCCCAAAATAAAAACCTATCTATAAAACCTAAGCTCCCCATTGTCCTGAAAAGGGCATTTGGATGGGCACTTAGCTCTTTTGCAGCCTAAGCTAAAAATAAAACCCACCCAATAAATCCTTAAAAAACCTAATGCTAACCCCCGAAGATCCACTTACAATTTTTGAACACCGGACATCCATCCTCAACAAAGCCGGGAGAAGTCTTCATCCAAGCGGCAAGAAGTCCTCAACAAAGCCGGGAGAAGTCTTCATCCAAGCGGCAAGAAGTGGTCCTCCAGGCGGGCAGAAGTCTTCATAAAGGCGGCATCTTGTATCTTCATCCTTCCGACGCGGAGCGGCTCCATCTTCAAGACATCCAGCGCAGAACATTCTCTTCATACTGTCCCAGCCATACACTGAAGGTTCCTTTAAATGACATCATCCAAGATAGCGTCCCTGTTCCAATCAGCCAATAGAATGCGAGCTCAATCCTATTGGCTGATTGGATCAGCCAATAGGATTGAAGCTCAATCCTATTGGCTGATTGCATCAGTCAATAGGATTTTTTCATCTTTAATTCCAATTGGCTGATAGATTTCTATCAGCCAATCGGAATTCAAGGGACGCTATCTTACATGACGTCATTTAAAGGAACCTTAAGTGTATGGCTGGGACTGTATGAAGAGGATGCTCTGCGTCAGATGTCTTGAAGATGGAGCCGCTCCACGTCAGAAGGATGAAGATAGAAGATGCCATCTGGATGAAGACTTCTGCCCGTCTGGAGGACCACTTCTAGCCGCTTAGATGAAGATTTCTCCCGGCTTCGTTGAGGACTTATTGCCACTTGGATGAAGACTTCTCCCGGCTTCGTTGAAGATGTATGTCCGGTCTTCAAAAACTGTAAGTGAGAGGATCTTCGGGGTTTAGTGTTAGGTGTTTTTAAGGGTTTATTGGTGGGTTTTATTTTTAGCTTAGGGTTTGGGCTGAAAAAGACCTAAATGCCCTTTAAAGGGCAATGCCCATCCAAATGCCCTTTTCAGGGCAATGGGGAGCTTAGGTTTTTTAGATAGGATTTTATTTGGGGGGTTTGGTTGTGAGGGTGGTGGGTTTTACTGTTGGGGGGTTGTTTGTATTTTTTTACAGGTAAAAGAGCTGATTCTTTGGGGCAATGCCCTGCAAAAGGCCCTTTTAAGGGCTATTGGCAGTTTAGTTTAGGCTAGGTTTTTTTTAGTTTGGGGGGACTTTTTTATTTTGATAGGGCTATTAAATTAGGTATAATTAGTTTAAATATTTGATCATTTCTTTTTTATTTTGTGTAATTTAGTGTTTGTTTTTTTATGTAATTTAGTTAATTGTATTTAATTAATGTAATTTATTTAATTGTAGTGTAAGGTTAGGTGTCAGTGTAAGACAGGTTAGGTTTTATTTTACAGGTAAATTTGTATTTATTTTAACTAGGTAGTAAGTAAATAATTAATAACTATTTACTAACTAGTCTACCTAGTTAAAATAAATACAAACTTGCCTGTGAAATAAAAATAAAACCTAAGATAGATACAATGTAACTATTAGTTATATTGTAGCTAGCTTAGGGTTTATTTTACAGGTAAGCATTTATTTAGTTTTAAATATGAATTATTTAGGTATTAATTGTAATTTTTATTTAGATTTATTTTAATTATGTTCAAGTTAGTGGGTGTTAGGGTTAGGGTTAGACTTAGGGTTAGGTTTAG
The DNA here is from genome assembly GCF_027579735.1 of Bombina bombina. Classification (NCBI taxonomy): domain Eukaryota; kingdom Metazoa; phylum Chordata; class Amphibia; order Anura; family Bombinatoridae; genus Bombina; species Bombina bombina. The sequence continues at coordinate 154,206,075 of NC_069506.1, read as the reverse complement.
GGGTTAATAACTAGTATAGTGGCAGCGACGTTGGGGGCGGAAGATTAGGGGTTACTAAGTGTAGGTAGGTGGCGATGTTAGGGGTGGCATATTAGGGGTTAATAAGTATAATGTAGGTGTTTGCGATATTGGGGGCAGCAGATTAGGGGTTAATAAGTGTAATGTAGGTGGCAGCGATGTCAGAGGCGGCAGATTAGGAGTTAATAAGTATAATGTAGGTGTCAGCGATGTCGGGGGTGGCAGATTAGTGGTGTTTAGACTCTGGGTTTATGTTAGGGTGTTAGGTCTAAACATAACTTTTTTCCCCATAGGAATCAATGGGGCTGCGTTACGGAGCTTTACGCTCCTTTATTGCAGGTGTTAGGCTTTTTTTTAGCCGGCTCTCCCCATTGATGTCTATGTGGAAATCGTGCATGAGCACGTAAAACCAGCTCAAAGCAGCGCTGGTATTTAAGTGCGGTATGGAGCTCAATGGAGCTCAACGCTGCTATATTGCCTGCTAACGCCGGGTTTTTGAAAAGCTGTAATAGCAGCGCTATAGGGAGGTGAGCGGTGGAAATAACTTGCAAGTTAGTACCGAGACGCTCATAAAGTAAAACTCATAATCTAGCCACATATTAAGCAAGTTGAGGAATCTTATACTTCAATGTTTCTACTCATTAAGTCCTAGAATACAGGGCAAACGTTATAGGCCACTGAAACAAAGTGCTAGCTGCTATAACGACACAAAGATCTTTTGGCCTGCTGTGTTTGCTGCATGGAGTAGGCCGCCATCTTAGAGAACACCTATGCACTGTCACTGCTATCAGAGGTACATCCTTTTATACATCAACCCAGCCTTAAGCTACACTATGGAGAGGCAAATTATAGCTATGCTGCACAACTTACTTCTTTCCTTGGATGCCCATCAACACACACTTACTGAGGTGCTGAGAGCGGCTGTAGACCTGAAATGGCATGTGCGAACAGCATATGAGACTGAAGAAGCTACTAGATATTGTGTATCAGGCACACCACACTGGAGAGGAGATATACCTTGAGACCCAGGGGAAGTGCACAATCTGGATAAACGGAACCTTAAACCCAATATGTCGGCACCAACAGATCATTGTCAGCAGCACAGTCCCCTACAGCCCACTACCGTTAAAGTGGATGTGGTGGGTCCTCTCCTCAGAAGCGGGAAGCTGGGTCTCCATTAGTCCTGAGGGTAATCCCCACCGGCAATAAATTAGTGAACTTACTAGCAAAGCCGGATCATAAACCTTTATCAGGTAATGCCATTTAACATGCTAAAAACACACATCCTAATTATGTTTTTAAAGGGGTTGTTAAGGGACAACTTATCAGAGCTAAACGGATCTGCAATGATAATACGGAATTTGAGAAAGAGAGCAAGCTCCTAGAAAAAAGTTTTAAAGATAGGGGTTACTCTACTAATCTATTTAAAAAGGTTTCAAATGAAATTTCCCATGTCAAACGTGAAGATACTTTTCTTCCAAAACCAAAGAGGGGACAGGATCTACAGCCACTGTTTATAACTAAGTATTCATCCGAATATCATGCTATATGTGACATAGTGAAAAAATATTTCCCATTACTAAATGGTGATAAAGATCTAAAAAAGTTGTTGAGGGTGGCTGCAGATGTGTATTTTCTAAAAACTTAACATTGGGTAATTTACTTTCCCCCAGCCAACTTCCTACCATAACCCCCTCCACGAGTTCTTGACTAAGCACTAAAGGTTCCTACAAATGTGGCAATGCAAGGTGCAAATCCTGTGATTATTTAACCACAGGTAATGACTTTTACTCACGTGTTACAGGACAACATTTTGCCACCAAGGGATGTATTAATTGTTCAACATGCTATGTAGTGTACCTTATAGAATGCACAGCACATAAAAAACAGTATGTAGGTATGACCACTAGAACTGTAAGGTCAAGAATTTGTGAACACTTGGGTTACATTACTAATGATAAGCGCTGTTCTGCACTATCTATAAATTTTTTGGACTGTCATCAGAAAACAATTTGACACCTTCAAATGGAGGGCAATTGAGACAGTGAGAACTTCCAAAAGAGAACAACTATTGTCTAAACAAGAGGTGTTTTGGATCTAAAAACTGAATACTCAATTGCCCAGAGGTTTTAATTCTGAGTATGACATAATAAACCACTGGAAATAGAACAATTATTGATCACTGTATATAATATAATGAATTCCTTATATCTATTTATGCACTAGCTCCAACTGTGTGATATTCTTTGTGTCATTCTCAGAATTAAACTCATAGGTGTTAATTAAATGAATCAAATTATATCAAATTGAATCAGTTCAACTATTGTATATATATTGTGCACAATACAGCTTGACCAGGGTTAGGTTCTATACATATGATATAATTGGTAGATTCCCCTTATGGCCTTCTTACCTCTATGTTCAAGAATGTATACACTATGTAGGCTTGTAATGATATATTGTGTTCTCATTCTCTCTTCTTTCTTCCCTTGTTCTCCAGAGTCAGTATGTGCATTATTTGCATAATTGTACAATTTAGCATATTTGATGTATTTCTGCACCTTCCTGTAGTTGTACTGGTCGATACTAAACACATTTTTGGCTTTGTTTCTGTTTTCTTGTCATTCATTGTTAATATGCAAAAACCATTTCCATATGTATAATCACTATACTACTCACACCTGGAATTGTATAAAGATCTGACAGCAGTAATAATAATATTGTACCAATCAATGAAATTAATTGAATGTGTTTTTAAACTCTGCTGACTAGTCCATTGTGAGGTCTATTATTACAGCACCTGCCAAAACACGTAAGACCAGTTAGCTAATTTTATGTTTTTTGTGCTCCTTTTGATACCCAATAAAGGCTGATTTTATTTTTTTGGAGTTTCCAGGAAATTATCTTCTCTATTATTCTAGCATTATTGGGATTGCAAGGAGTCCCTTTCCCTTCTATGAGACTTCAGCTTTATGCCGTTCATTATTATCCTTGTTTCTGATCACCCGGATTCTGCCATCAATTACAGGGGGCCACTTTGTCTATCTGACATTATATTTACTGCACAAGCCACTTTTTTGTATCTCTTTAAGAATGGAGGGAGCACATGAGACTGTCCAATATTACTCATTACAAGCTGTGAATGACGATGATTTGGAAGGTTTTGACTTGGAAGAGTTTTTTGCATCTGAGTCTTCAGATATTAGATTGGGTGATTTGTTTCATTCAACTGAACTTTTAAGAATTAAAGAAACTCGCCTGAAATTAGACACCTGGATACTTAACAAGTATTTAAATGATTCCTCGTGGGTTAAGAGTGAGATCATTTCCCACATTTGAAGTCAATGATGTGTCCTTTGCTAATGAGTGAAATGATATCTTATCTGAATGCTCACTTAGATTAATGGTAATGTTGGTTAAATTCAAAACAGAATAGCTAAGTAAAGTTAGGACTGATATTGTTAGCCTACAAATTGAATTTAATAAGTTTGAAGAATTGATGGAATATAGTATTTTTGATAATTTATTAAAAGAAACCATAGAGATATCAAAACAAAAAATAATCCAACACAAACACATCAAATTTCTACGTGATCAGAAAGATTATAGCACAGGTCAGGTTTTCCTATGGCATAGAATTAATCATAAAAGATGGGTCAATTCTAACAAGAAAAATAGTAATTCTAATCAAAACAACAAAGGTAATGATACTAACAATGATGTTCCACCTAAATCCCATCATAGAGGCAAACAATTTAATAATTCTAAAAAGGTGTCATTCTCAGAGGCGGATACTACAGATGAGGATACCACCTCAATTGGATTGTCTGCCTCTGGAGATGACCAATGTGAACTCAAATGATTCTGCTATTAACACTGATGTAATCATGTTAAATACTGAATGGAAAGATCTTGGTGCTAAACCCAAAACATATAAACAAGTGAGAGAACAAAAAACACACCACAACCGACTACTTCTGTACAGTCACAAGGATCTATTGAACCTATTTTAAAAAATAAACCTAAGACCCAGGTTTTTCACACTGTTCAGAAGCAATCGAAAGGGGGAGGAAAGGGCTCAAATACCAAAGTAAAAAATCAACACAGATATGTACTGAGGGAAACCAAGAATTAGATTAAGTAACTAATATAATAAACCTCTCCTCTTATAATCTGACTGATACAGAGAAAATAGTTCTTAGCTATGGATTAGGGTACTGTCCAACTAGAAGCTTTAATTTGTTCCACACCATCCTAGATGTAAACAAATTCATCAGGAAAATAACCCTCAAAAATATTTTAAAGAAGACAACTCTTTCATTAATGACATTCTTGCCAGGAAAGACAAGACTTGACATTTTAGGATGCATGCAGCATCAGCAATTTGGAAGAATTAGAACGATAATCTGCTATAAGTGGCAATGAGGTTGGAAGTGTACACCATCCTTCTATTAAAAGGTCTTCAATTTTTTACCCTATACAGAATAGAGGGAAAGCATTGGAAATATATCATAAAAAAGGGGTAGAAGATCTCACCTCATTGTCAAATAGCAAACCATGTATCAAAAATAATTGAACATTGCGAGAAAGACAAGCTATAGATTCTTTGAAACAAAATAACTCTATAGTTATACGCCAATCTGAAAAAGGTGGTAGTGTATTGATGAAGCCTACTGACAGTTGAGAGATGATACTACATATACTATTTTACATAGTAACCAGTAAGACATTTTCAAACTGAACTTAGAGTTTTGGTTGATGATGGAGTATGTTTGGGAATAATAAATATTGAAACAGCTAAATATTTATTGGTAGACCACCCAGTTATCCCCATATTCCATCATCTACCAAAGGTCCACAAAAGTCTCAAACAAATTAAAGGGAGACCTATTGTTTCTGTAATTGGTTATCTATTAGAACCACTGTCTGAATTGCTAGATTCAATTTTACAACAATTTGTCATTAATATGCTATCATACATATAGGACACTACACATATTTTAACAATGTTACAGGATTTTGAATGGACACACAAGTGCAGCTGGTTGACAATAGATTTTGTCTCACTTTACTCCAGTATACCACATGAAAAGGGCCTGTATGCACTACAAACTTGTTTAGAGCTCTACAGTGGTATGGATCTTAACACAATACTATGGGGCATATGTATCAAGATCCATAAACAGCAGTTATGAAGCAGCGGTCATAAAGACCGTTGCTCCATAACCTGTCCACCTGCTCTGAGCAGGCGGACACACATCGCCGGAAATCAACCCGATCAAGTACGATCGGGTTGATTGACAGCTCCCTGCTGGCGGCCTATTGGCCGCGAGTCTGCAGGGGGCGGCGTTGCACCAGCAGCTCTTGTGAGCTGCTGGTGCAATGCTGAATACGGTGAGCGTATTGCTTGCCGTATTCAGCGAGGTCTGTCGGAACCTGATCCGCACTGTCGGATCAGGTCCGACAGACATTGATAACTAGAGGCCTATATGTGCTAAAGGTTACAAGGTTTTTGTTGGAACGTATTTTTTTTCAGTTTAAAGGAACTTTTTATCTGCAGAAACAGGAAACAGCAATGGACGCAAAATTTGCGAACTCATACGCTAATATATTCATGAATTGTATAGAATGTTTCTTTGTTTATGCATCTATCAATTCTTATCAGAAAAGCATTTTATTCTACAGACGCTTCATTGATGACCTCATATTCATCTGGGGGTCGGATGAGGCACATGCTACCAATTTTGTTGAGGTCCTCAATGGAGGAGGATTTGGAGTAAAATTCACCTATGAGTGGAATAAATACAGCACTAATTTCTTAGATCTCAAGCTGACAGGGTCAACATCTACCAAAAAAGATAAATATCATTCTCTTTCATAAACCTATATCAGGTCATACCATTTTACATGCTAAAAGCGCACATCCTAATTATGTTTAAAAAAGGGTTATTAAGGGACAACTTATCTGAGCTAAATGGATTTGCACTGATAATACGGAATTTGAGAAGGAGAGCAAGCTCCTAGAAAAACGTTTTAAAGATAGGGGTTACTCTACTAATCTATTTAGAAAGGTTTCAAATGAAATTTCCATGTCAAACGTGAAGATACTTTTCTACCAAAACCAAAGAGGGGACAGGATCTACAGCCACTGTTTATAACTAAGTATTCATCCGAATATCATGCTATATGTGACATAGTGAGAAAATATTTCCCATTACTAAATGGTAATAAAGATCTAAAAAAAGTTGTTGAGGGTGGCGGCAGATGTGTATTTTCTAAAAACTTAACATTGGGTAATTTACTTTCCCCCAGCCAACTTCCTACTATAATGCCCTCCACAAGTTCTTGGCTAAGCACTAATGGTTCCTACAAATGTGGCAATGTGAGGTGCAAATCCTGTGATTATTTAACCACAGGTAATGACTTTTACTCCTGTGTTACGGGACAACATTTTGCCACCAAGGGATGTATTAATTGTTCAACATGCTATGTAGTGTACCTTATAGAATGCACAGCACATAAAAAAACAGTATGTAGGTATGACCACTAGAACTGTAAGGTCAAGTATTCGTGAACACTTGGGTTACATTACTGTAATGATAAGCGCTGTTCTGCACTATCTATACATTTTTTGGACTGTCATCAGAAAAAATGTTGACACTTTCAAATGGAGGGCAATTGAGACAGTGAGAACTCTCAAAAGAGGTGGCAATAGAGAACAACTATTGTCTAAACAAGAGGTCTTTTGGATCTTCAAACTGAATACTCAATTGCCCAGGGGTTTAAATTCTGAGTATGACATAATAAACCACTGGAAATAGAATGATTGTGGATCACTGTATATAATATAATTAATTCAATGTATCTATTTATGCACTAGTTTCAACTGTGTGATATTCTTTGTGTCATTCTCAGACGTAAACCCATAGGTGTTAAAAGGATACTGAACCCAAATTTTTTCTTTTGTTTCAGATAGAGCATGCAATTTTAAGCAACTTTCTAATTTACTCCTATTATCAATTTTTATTCGTTCTCTTGCTATCTTTATTTGAAAAAGAAGGCATCTAAGCTTTTTTCTTGGTTCAGTTCTCTGGACAGAACTTTTTTATTGGTGGATGAATTTATCCACCAATGAGCAAGGACAACCCAGGTTGATCACCAAAAATGGTCTGGCATCTAAACTTACATTCTTGCATTTCAAATAAAGATACCAAGAGAATAAAGAAAATTTGATAATAGGAGAAAATTAGAAAGTTGCTTAAAATGTCATGCTCTATCTGAATCATGAAATAAAAAAATTGGGTTCAGTGTCCCTTTAATTAAATAAAATAAAATTGAATTGAATCAAATTGAATCAGTTCACTATGTAGGCTTGTAATGATATATAGCATTCTCATTCTCTTTTCTTCTTCCCTTGTTCTCCAGAGTCCTTATGTGCATTATTTGCATAATTGTACAATTTAACACCTTCTTGTAGTTGTACTGGTAGATACTAAACACATTTTTGGCTTTGTTTTTGTTTTCTTGTCATTCATTGTTAATATGCAAAAACCATTTTCATATGTATAATCACTATACTACTCATACCTGGAATTGTATAAAGATCTGACAGCAGTAATAATAATATTGTACCTGTTTGTTTAAATGTTGCATTGGAGGTGTGTTAACCTCCGATTAGCAACCAACCAATGAAATTACTTGAATGTGTTCTTAAACTGTGCTGATTAGTCCATTGTGAGGTCTATGATTTTGGCACCTGTCGAAACATGTAAGACCAGCTAGCTGATTTTATGTTTCTTGTGCTCCTTTTAACTTGATACCCAATAAAGGCTGATTTTATTTGGATGACGAGATATTGGGAGAAAGACTACCAGAACGACCGAAATTCATCTACCGTAAATGTGATAATCTAAAGAATATTTTATCACTAAGTATACCAAGAATGTCAAGAAACAAAACGAGGGATATATATGGTAGAGACATTAGAGGGTTCTACCCATGCCCAAATTGCAAAGCATGCGAAAGGGGCATTAAAACAAAATAATTCACCTCACATAATAGTAAGACTGAATATCTTATAAGAGACCATATCAGATGCAACAGTAAGGGGGTGGTTTATTTAATAGAGTGCAGTTGTGGCCTCCAATATGTAGGGCAGAATTCTAGACCCCTGAAAGATCGTATAAGGGAACATCTACTACAAATAAAGCATAAGAACATAGAAACTCCCTTATACAGACATTTTACCAATCGACACCTGGGAAATCAGAAGGATTTTAGCTATATGGGTATACAATTAGTAACTCCCAATTGGAGAGGAGGCGATCAAGAGAAGAGATTACTGACTGAGGAATCAAGATGGATTTTTAATCTTGATTGCTTATACCCCAGAGGTCTTAATAACAAAGAAGACCTCTCACACTTATTTAATTTGAGATAATCTACACACACATACTCATGAAAGAGGGTGTTTAGTTCTTCTTTTTTCTGCATGTATTATCATACTAGCTCAAATGAAGTTATACACTCCCTGGACCATAAATGTAGAATATCATTCAAATTTAGATGGATCACCTTGGTTTTACCAATATATGTTTGAAAGCTGAAGTCAGCTATACACTACTTACATTCCCATTTATTGAGGTGGGAAAGGTTGTGATAGCGAAATCCTAGAAATATAAATATAAACATAAATTTTAAATTTATTTAATAATTATTATATCAATTATATTAAAAAATATTATTATATTTTTTTTATCTATAGGGAACCACACTATCCATCAAGCGTTAAGTTAATACCACTGCTCATTTGTCAAGCACAGTCTTTTTAACTAATTAGTGATTGAATTATGGAGACACATTTTAACATTTTTCATATCTATTAAAGACTTAGAACCAATATGTAGGTTTCTATCATATTGTTACCTTATCCCTTGTAGCACTCAGAATTAATATACAGATGATCACCACTACCATTTTTTGTCATTATTCTCACATCTTTAATAAGTTTTTATAAGTATGCCCGACCTCTAACATACATATTTTACATATGTCTACCTGAATCCTCTCAGATATTTTACTGTAACTGACACTAGCAGCCTTTGGAATTTAAATCGTAGATATTTTAAATACACTGCACATACAAAATTATAAGCAACTTAATGTACATATTGAATGAAATAGACACATGATTTTATATAACTTTTTATCTATATTCTCAGACAGATATATCCACCAACCTTTAGGGACAACTAAGAATCATAACATTCGAAATATGTTAGACAAATTTTTTCGAGCCAGGACCATAACACACACATTGGATATTTGGAGTGACATAACCCTCACCCCTGTCACCGGAAGTGACGTAATCGATACTTACACCACTTCCGGTTTGACGAAGTGAAACCAAACTGCCACAACCGCATCGTTTGGAGACAAAGACGCTCACAAACCCAGACGTAAGAGCGGTAACCAATAGGAGCTTATCTATGAAAAAGATTGGTATAACAGTAAACGAAAGTGACGCGATCATACACAACGTCACTTCCGGTATTATGAGGCAAACAAAAAGTGAGAAACATACAAGTAACTACTAGGAGCACCTAAAGCAGAGAAAACATCTATTTTAAACATATGTACACACATTTACAATACTTGTTTAAGCACATTCTTAAGATTGGTAACTACACGAACCGAGTAGTATCACTTCCGGTTCAAAAATCCAATTTTTGGCGCAAATTAGCAGCGTCAATGATTGGACACAATAGAATTTAAAAGAGGCTTATGCGACTTACCATGAATACAGTCTTGAGAAAGTCCTAAGGAAAGGCCGAAACGCGTTGGCTATTCATGGTAAGCCTCATTTCATTTGTTTTTATGACATTATTAGCAATCTTGCACTATTTTTTGTTTTTTTGTATTCCACAGGTTAACACTGGGAATTTCTTTGTTCTATTTTTGATTCACTATAACCTTTTGGATCACAGTATCACTTGTAGGCTCAAGGACTCCTCCTATAACCAAGGAGTATTACATTATAGGATATTATTTTTTCTCTATTTTTATTTTTAAATTTTAGTATTTTTTCATATAGGATTATTTTTTCACTATTCACACAATTGACACATTTTTTATTTCTGTGAATTGATTTTTATTTTTTATATATTTTCTTCACCGGAACAGAGGATTTTAATATTCTTATTTTTTCACAATTGGATTTAGTTACTTCACTGAGACTTTGTTTATTTGCCACAGGAGATTTTTTTCACACATGTGTGGACACAAACTTATTATTCTATAAACATCCTGGAGAGAGGTTATTCTATCACCTCTGTACCTAATAGCTGTATATTTTCTACAATTCTGACTGATTCTATATTTATATGTGTTTTGATATATGATTTTATCTTGTTTGTATATGATTTTATTAATACATGGATCCATGAATGTTTTTTATGTGAGAGAAACCGGTCAATCAATTACTTTTATGTTATTTTGCTATAACTATAAAGTGTAATAAATTATTTAAGATATTTATGTATCATATTTGCGCACCTTTAGCATTTTAACTAATAATTCAAGGTATTCATTTATCATATTTGCGAACCCAAACACTGCATATACTACCATATTTCAGACTCCATGTCCACAAGACATACTGATAGTTAATCCTTTGCCCACTTGGAGGCACTTCTTAGAACCCACAACCCACATAGATCTTACTCTCGAGATATACTAGGTATCTTGACCCTAAGGAGCTATAAGGATTCCCTTTTTTGAGTAGGGTGCTGTGAGGAATCCATCTTTTAGCAGACTTCTGCTTTATGCCCCCTGGGCTTTTAAGCTTTTACAAACGTATCTTCCTAAAGAATCTGTTCCCACCCTCAAAAGAATTACTTACTTATTTTAAGCATCTATTACACAGAGCCACACTTGGTATTTCGGAGTACGTGGTAAGCACTACCAGACTGTTTTGACCTGTGTCTTATTAACACTTTGCTGTTTGGAGTTCCCCATGGTGATTCAGAGCTCTCTTATTGCTGTATATATATATATATATATATATATATATATACATATACAAATGCAGAAAAAGTGGCACACACTAATGGAGCAACTACCCAGTGCACTGCAAGCAGGAGTATTGCATGTAGGTAGGCTTTCCAAATACACACTCAGCCTAAATGTTGTAGGTATCCGGAAAAAAGCAGGCAACACAGGGAATTCAATCAAAAGAGAAGGCTTTATTCCAATCCTTGGAAAAACAGCAGGGCCTTAACCCATAACGTTTCGGTCTACACCTAGACCTTTATTAAATGGAGCCCATGTAAGAGATACAGTACCCAAGAAGTGACATAATATATATACAGGTAGTGATACACATATTTACATAATAGGTGCCAAACCATCTTCTAGTGATCCACCTGGTACAGTGCAAGTCTCAAAAATGAGGCAAAGACGGCGTGATGACGTCACGCATAACGGAAGCCAAAACGAGGCTTAGATTGGTAGTCATGGTAATGGTAAACATAGCACCGTGTACCATAGAGCAGAGCGAGGCGGAGTACTAGGGGGGAGTGTGCACAAAAGAGTGTGCAAAACGGAAGGGCAAAGGGGAACTTAAATACACCCAAATAAATACAAATTGTGAAAAATAAAAAAAGGAAACAGATAATAAATGCAAGGTAAACAACAACAAGCACAAGTGACAGTGTCAGAGATATATATATAGGCAGCACATAGCATACTTCATGTGCAAAAAAATGCTGCTAGGGAACCAGTAGTCAATTAGATGTATAAAAATACATAACCACTCTATACAATAGGAGTATCAATGGGAGACTACAGGGGATAATATCCAGACAATGAAAAATGCTGTATACATTTAGACAAAGTTAATATTAAGCAGTGATCATAGAAGCCATGATCACATAATGAATACTGAGGACCTGCAAAGGAGGGTACACACTCGAAACCTATGTACAATTATAACATAGGTAGAAGATTTATGTGGACATTCATTTGTAGCAACACCCAAAGTCAATGGTGGAATTGAGACCTTTAGGGGCAACTGTGTTCAGATTAAAGATCCACCTAGCCTCCAGACGTAATAGGGTTAATGCTCTGTCCCCACCACGCCGTAAACGTGGCACATGGTCAATCAAGATGACCCTCAATGAGGACAATGGATGTCCTGCCTGTACAAAATGTCTCACAACTGGTTGCTCGGATTCACCCGATTTGATAGCTTGACGAATGGCTGTTTTGTGATTGGCTAGTCTTTCCTTGAAGGCGGTGACTGTTTTGCCAATATAGTACAGAGAACACGGACAAATTATTGCATAGATCACATACTCTGATGTACATGTCAATCTGTGATTGATCTTGTATTTCCTGTTCGTATGTGGATGATGGAAGGTATTAGCAGTCATCATGTGATTACACGTGACGCAATTGCCACATCTGTAGCATCCCAATTTGGCCTTAGGTAGCCAGGTCCGTCGTTCGTAACAGTGCACCGGGTCATTCAGGACCAAGAGGTCTCATAAATTTTTATATCTTTTATAGACCATCCGTGGTGGTGGGAGGTCATAGAACGGTAGGCTAACATCTTTAGCCACAATTTTTCAGTTGTCCCTGATGGTATCAGATATCTTCTCTGAAAGAGGTGTATATGTGGTCACAAAGTTCATTCGTAGGTCTTCTTCTTTTGCCTTGTTCCTTGTCATGAGGCTATCACGGGTTTGATGTTCGGCAACCAGGAGTTGTTTTTCAATGAGTTGTGGGGGGTAACCACGTTGGAGAAACTTTTCAGCCATTTCGGAAAATTGTATTTTCTTATGGTGGTCATCGGTGTTATTCCGAACTACCCTCAGGAGCTGCGAGGAGCTGACACCGTTTTTTTGAGTGTGGAAGCTGTTATAATGTAATATGGAGTTTTTGTCTGTTTCGTTATGGAATAGGGTGGTATGTAAAAAATCAATACCCATGGAGTCAGTTTTGTAGATCTCTAGATCAAGAAAATTGATTTTCTCTGTGTTGCATTCGATTTTAAATTTAATGGTCGAGTCCAAATCGTTAAGGACGTTAAACCAATTGGTAAGGGATGCTGGGGTGCCCCTCCAAACAAGGAACACGTTGTCTATGCAACGACGGTAGAATCTGATGGAGTTGTGCTTAGGGTTGAATACATGATATTTTTCAAATTGAGCCATATATAGATTGGCATAAGCAGGTGCCATGCTTGATCCCATGGCCGTACCCAGTATTTGCAAAAAACGACAAAAGTTTTTTTCTAAGCACAGCCCCAACAGATTCATCAAAAATTCAATAGGTGGGCCTGCATAATGCTCACGGTTGATCAGACACTCTTGGATCATTTTTTTGCCATGGTCATGTGGAATCAGGGTGTAAAGACTCACCACATCCATGGTTACTAATAAATCCAGTTGCTTATCTACCTCCAATGTTTTTAGGAGGGTGATAAGCTCAAAGGAGTCTTTAAGATAGGAGTTAGTTGCCTGAACAACAGGCTGCAGAAAAAAATCAATGTATTCAGTCAAAGTTGAAACAATAGTGTTCAATCTTAGTACACGCCCCTTGAGCCCTGTGGAAAATAGTGTCCTTAACAAAGGTCTTTCCTTTGTGCCACGCTCTCATAACACCTTGTTTGATGTTCACGTTGATTTTGGTAGATTCCAGCGACAGTTAAAACTAAAAGATTTTTTCAAAGACAAGGGTGACTTCACTAGGAAACAGTTTAGAGGACATAGCACATATGAACCACCTAACACTCACACTTCCATCAAAACGTTTCACCAAGCATGTCTTTCAAGCATTTCCAATACCACCCCACCTACTGACAAATCTTGGGATAACCTGACTAAACAGGAGAGAATGGCTATAAAAACACTCTCTCAAGACCCTAATATAGTCATTAGGCCGGCCGACAAGGGTGGGGCCACAGTCATTCTTGACTTTGAGGCTTATAGAACTGAAGCACGTAGACAATTATATGATGGAGTTACTTACACTAAACTCAGAGGTAATCCTACTATGGGATTCAAAAAGGACGTGGATGACCTATTATGTCTAGCACAGACCGCTAACATAATTGATGATGACACATGGTTATTCCTGACTGTGGACAAACCTATTTGTCCTATTTTGTATCTGCTCCCCAAAATCCATAATTCTTTAGACAACCCCCCTGGCAGACCTATTGTTTCTGCCAGGGGTTCTCTGCTACAGCCTTTGGCTGAATACGTTGATTTTTTTCTGCAACCTGTTGTTCAGGCAACTAACTCCTATCTTAAAGACTCCTTTGAGCTTATCACCCTCCTAAAAACATTGGAGGTAGATAAGCAACTGGATTTATTAGTAACCATGGATGTGGTGAGTCTTTACACCGTGATTCCGCATGACCATGGCAAAAAATGATCCAAAAGTGTCTGATCAACAGTGAGCATTATGCAGGCCCACCTATTGAATTTTTGATGAATCTGTTGGGGCTGTGCTTAGAAAAAAACTTTTTTCATTTTGAAAACGATTTTTTTTTGCAAATACTGGGTACGGCCATGCGATCAAGCATGGCACCCGCTTATGCCAATCTATATATGGCTCAATTTGAAAAATATCATGTATTCAACCCTAAGCACAACTCCATCAGATTCTACCGTCATTACATAGACGACGTGTTCCTTGTTTGGAGGGGCACCCCAGCATCCCTTACCAATTGGTTTAACGCCCTTAACGATTTGGACTCGACCATTACATTTAAAATCGAATGGAACACAGAGAAAATCCATTTTCTTGATCTAGAGATCTACAAAACTGACTCCATGGGTATTGATTTTTTACATACCACCCTATGCCATAAAAATACAGACAAAAACTCCATATTACATTATAACAGCTTCCACCCTCACACTCAAAAAAACGGTGTCAGCTCCTCGCAGCTCCTGAGGGTAGTTCGGAATAACACCGATGACCACCACAATAATATACAATTGTCCGAAATGGCTGAAAAGTTTCTCCAACGTGGTTACCCCCCACAACTCATTGAAAAACAACTCCTGGTTGCCGAACATCAAACCCGTGATAGCCTCATGACAAGGAACAAGGCAAAAGAAGAAGACCTACGAATGAACTTTGTGACCACATATACACCCCTTTCAGAGAAGATATCTGATACCATCAGGGACAACTGGAAAATTGTGGCTAAAGATGTAAGCCTACCATTCTAAGACCTCCCGCCACCACGGATGGTCTATAAAAGATCTAAAAATTTATGAGATCTCTTGGTCCTGAATGACCCAGTGCACTGTTACGAACGACGGACCTGGCTACCTAAGGCCAAATTGGGATGCGTCACGTGTAATCACATGATGACTGCTAATACCTTCCATGATCCACATACGAAGGTCTCAATTCCACCATTGACTTTGGGTGTTGCTACAAATGAATGTCCATATAAATCTTCTACCTATGTTATAATTGTGCATAGGTTTCTAGTGTGTACCCTCCTTTGCAGGTCCTCAGCATTCATTATGTGATCATGGCTTCTATGATCACTGCTTAATATTAACTTTGTCTAAATGTATACAGCATTTTTCATTGTCTGGATATTATACCCTGTAGTCTCCCATTGATACTCCTATTGTATAGAGTGGTTATGTATTTTTATACATCTAATTGACTACTGGTTCCCTAGCAGCATTTTTTTTGCACATGAAGCATGCTATGTTCTGCCTTATATGTATCTCTCTGACACTGTCACTTGTGCTTGTTGTTGTTTACCTTGCATTTATTATCTGTTTCCTTTTTTTATTTTTCACAATTTGTATTTATTTGGGTGTATTTAAGTTCCCCTTTGCCATTCCGTTTTGCACACTCTTTTGTGCACACTCCCCCCTAGTACTCCGCCTCGCTCTGCTCTATGGTACACGGTGCTATGTTTACCGTTACCATGACTACCAATCTAAGCCTCGTTTTGGCTTCCGTTTACACGTGACATCATCACGCCGTCTTTGCCGCATTTTTGAGACTTGCACTGTACCAGGCGGATCACTAGAAGATGGTTTGGCGCCTATTATGTAAATATGTGTATCACTACCTGTATATATATTATGTCACTTCTTGGGTACTGTATCTCTCACATGGGCTCCATTTGATAAAGGTCTAGGTGTAGACCGAAACATTATGGGTTAAGGCCCTGCTGTTTTTCCAAGGATTGGAATAAAGCCTTCTCTTTTGATTGAATTCCCTGTGTTGCCTGCTTTTTTCCAGATACCTACAACACTTAGGCTGAGTGTGTATTTGGAAAGCCTACCTATATATATATATATATATATATATATATATATATATATATAATGTATATCCTACATAATAAAAGGTGAAGTATGTTTGTCCAATGCAGTCATGCGCAGTAGAGACTGCATGAGGACAAACATACCTGGCATTTAGGATCTGACAGCAGAGCAGAGAGGGAGCACAGAAGCGGCCATTGTGGGAGGTGTGGTCGGGGACATGGTCGAGCGGAGCCGCCGTGATGAGGGGGCGTGGCTGGTGGGAGTGCGGTGATGGGGCGTGGCCAGATGGGAACGGGTCGGGTGGGCTTGGTCGGGCAGGAGTGGGTGTGGCCTGAGAGAGCGCAAAAGAGGGGGAGAGAATGCAAAAGAGGGGGGGAGAGAGCAAAATAGGTGGAGAGAGAGAGCAAAAGAGAGGGGAGAGAGAGAGAACAAAAGAGAGGGAGCAAAAGAGAGTGCAAAAGGGGGGAAAGAGAGTGCAAAAAGGAGGGGCAAAAGAGTGGGGAGAGAGAGAGAGCAAAAGAGGGGGGAGAGAGAGCAAAAGAGAGGGGAGAAAGTGCTAAAGAGGGGGGAGAGAGAGAGAGAGCAAAAGAGAGGGAAGTGAGAGCAAAAGAGGGGTGAGAGAGAGCAAAAAAAAAGGGGAGAGAGAGCAAAAGAGAGGGGGAGAGCAAAAGAGAGAGAGAGAGCAAAAGAGGGGGGAGGAGATAGAGATCAAAAGAGAGGGGGGAGAGGGAGAGAGAAGGGGAGAGGAAGAGAGCAAAAGAGGTGGGAGAGAGAGAGAGAGATAGAGTAAATGAGAGGGGGAGAGGGAGAAAGAGGGGGAGATAGAGAGAGCAAAAGAGAGGGGGAGACAGAGAGCAAAAGAGAGGGGGGGGGAGAGAGAGAGCAAAAGAGAGGGGAGAGAGAGCAAAAGAGAGGGGGAGAGAGCAAAAGAGAGGATAAGAGCAAAAGAGAAGGGGGAGAGAGAGAGCAAAAGAGAGGGGGAAGAGAGCAAAAAAGAGGGGGGTGAGAGAGTAAAAGAGAGGGGGAGAGGGAGAGAGAGTGGGAGAGAAGAGAGCAAAATAGAGGGGGAGAGAGAGAGCAAAAGAGAGGGGGGAGAGAGAGAGAACAAAAGAGAGGGGGAGAAGGAGAGAGAGGGAGAGAGAAAGAGAGCAAAAGACGGGGAGAGAGAGCAAAAACATGGGGTCAGAGAGAGCAAAAGAGAGGGGAAGAGAGAGCAAAAGAGAGGGGGAGAGAGAGAGAGCAAAAGAGAGGTGGGAGAAAGAGAGAGAGAGAGAAAGGGAGAGAAAGACAGAGCAAAAGAGAGAGGGAGAGAGAGAGCAAAAGGGAGGTGGGAGAGAGAGAGAGAGAGAGAGAGAGAGAGAGAGAGAGAGAGAGAGAAAGGGAGAGAAAGAGAGAGCAAAGGAGAGAGGGAGAGAAAGAGCAAACGAGAGGGGAGAGAGAGAGAGCAAAAGAGAGAGAGAGAGCAAAAGAGAGGGGGAGAGAGAGAGACCAAAAGAGAGGGGGGAGAGAGCAAAAGAGAGGGGAGAGAGAGAGCAAAAAAGAGGGGGAGGGGGAGAGAGCAAAAGAGAGGGAGGAGAGAGAGATCAATAGATAGAGGGGATAGAGAGAGCAAAAGATAGGGGGGAGAGAGAGAGCAAAAGAGAGGGTGGGGAGAGAGAGCAAAAGAAAGGGGG
This sequence comes from Bombina bombina, assembly GCF_027579735.1. Lineage (NCBI taxonomy): Eukaryota > Metazoa > Chordata > Amphibia > Anura > Bombinatoridae > Bombina > Bombina bombina. The sequence goes on along the minus strand of NC_069506.1, from coordinate 154,188,071 downwards.
AAAGATAGTGCAAAAGAGAGGGGGAGATAGAGAGCATGAAAGAGAGGAGAGAGGGAGAGAGAGGGGGAGAGAAAGAAAGCAAAAGGCGGGGAGAGAAGGCAAAAAAAATGGGGGGAGAGAGCAAAAGAGAGGGGGGGGAGAGAGAGCAAAAGAGAGGGGGAGAGAGAGCAAAAGAGATGTGGGGGGAGAGAGAGCAAAAGAGAGGGGAGAGAGAGAGCAAAAAAGAGGAGGAGAGGGAGAGAGAGGGGGGAGAGAAGAGAGCAAAAAAGAGGGGGAGAGAGAGAGAGAGTAAAAGAGAGGGGGAGAGAGAGCAAGAGAAAGAGAGCAAAAGACAGGAAGACAGAGCAAAAAAAATGGGATGAGAGAGAGCAAAAGAGAGGGGGAGAGAGAGAGCAAAAGAGAGGGGGATAGAGAGAGCAAAAAAATGGGGGAAGAGAGCAAAAGAGAGGGGGAGAGAGAGCAAAAGAGAGGCGGGAGAGAGAGAGCAAAAGAGAGAGAGAGCAAAAGAGAGGGGGAGAGGGAGGGAGAGAAAGAGAGCAAAAGAGAGGGGGGGAGAGAGAGAGAGCAAAAAAATGGGGGGAGAGAGCAAAAGAGAGGGGGAGAGAGAGCAAAAGAGAGGGGGAGAGAGAGCAAAAGAGAGGGGGAGAGAGCAAAAGAGAGGGGGGGAGAGAGAGCAAAAGAGAGGGGGGGTGGAGTGAGAGAGGGTTAGAGAGAGCGAAAGAGAGGGGGAGAGAGAGAGAGCAAAAGAGAGCAGGGAGAGAGAGCAAAAGAGAGATAGAGCAAAAGAGAAGGGGGAGAGAGATAGAGCGAGAGAGAGCAAAAGAGAGGGGGGAGAGAGAGCAAAAGAGAGAGCAAAAGAGAAGGGGGAGAGAGAGTGAAAGAGAGGGGGAGAGAGAGAGCAAAAGAGAGAGGGGAGGGGGAGAGAGCAAAAGAGAGGGGGGAGAGAGAGAGCAATAGATAGAGGGGATAGAGAGAGCAAAAGATAGGGGGGAGAGAGAGAGCAAAAGAGAGGGTGGGGAGAGAGAGCAAAAGAAAGGGGGAAAGATAGTGCAAAAGAGAGGGGGAGATAGAGAGCATGAAAGAGAGGAGAGAGGGAGAGAGAGGGGGAGAGAAAGAAAGCAAAAGGCGGGGAGAGAAGGCAAAAAAAATGGGGGGAGAGAGCAAAAGAGAGGGGGGGAGAGAGAGCAAAAGAGAGGGGGAGAGAGAGCAAAAGAGATGTGGGGGGAGAGAGAGCAAAAGAGAGGGGAGAGAGAGAGCAAAAAAGAGGAGGAGAGGGAGAGAGAGGGGGAGAGAAGAGAGCAAAAAAGAGGGGGAGAGAGAGAGAGAGTAAAAGAGAGGGGGAGAGAGAGCAAGAGAAAGAGAGCAAAAGACAGGAAGACAGAGCAAAAAAAATGGGATGAGAGAGAGCAAAAGAGAGGGGGAGAGAGAGAGCAAAAGAGAGGGGGATAGAGAGAGCAAAAAAATGGGGGAAGAGAGCAAAAGAGAGGGGGAGAGAGAGCAAAAGAGAGGCGGGAGAGAGAGAGCAAAAGAGAGAGAGAGCAAAAGAGAGGGGGAGAGGGAGGGAGAGAAAGAGAGCAAAAGAGAGGGGGGGAGAGAGAGAGAGCAAAAAAATGGGGGGAGAGAGCAAAAGAGAGGGGGAGAGAGAGCAAAAGAGAGGGGGAGAGAGAGCAAAAGAGAGGGGGAGAGAGCAAAAGAGAGGGGGGGAGAGAGAGCAAAAGAGAGGGGGGGTGGAGTGAGAGAGGGTTAGAGAGAGCGAAAGAGAGGGGGAGAGAGAGAGAGCAAAAGAGAGCAGGGAGAGAGAGCAAAAGAGAGATAGAGCAAAAGAGAAGGGGGAGAGAGATAGAGCGAGAGAGAGCAAAAGAGAGGGGGGAGAGAGAGCAAAAGAGAGAGCAAAAGAGAAGGGGGAGAGAGAGTGAAAGAGAGGGGGAGAGAGAGAGCAAAAGAGAGAGGGGAGAGAGAGAAAAAAAGAGAGAGAGAGAGCAAAAGAGAGGGGGAGATAGAGAACAAAAGAGAGAGAGGAGAAAGCAAAAGAGAGGGGGGATAGAGAGAGGGAGAGAGTGAAAGAGAGGGGGAGAGAAGAGAGCAAAGAGAGGGGGAGAGAGATAGAGCAAAAGAGAGGGGGAGAGAGAGGGGGAGCGAAAGAGAGCAAAAGAGAGGGGGGGAGAGAGAGCAAAAGAGAGGGGGGAGAGAGAGAGAGCAAAAGAGAGAGAGAGCAAAAGAGAGGGGAGAGAGAGAGAGCAAAAGAGAGGGGGAGAGAGAAAGAGAGCAAAAGAGAGGGGGAGAGAGAGAGAGCAAAAAAATGGGGGGGAGAGCAAAAGAGAGGTGAAGAAAGAGCAAAAGAGAGGGGAGAGAGAGCAAAAGAGAGGGGGGAGAGAGAGCAAAAGAGAGGGGGAGAGAGAGAGAGCAAAAAACAGGGGGAGAGAGAGAGGGATAGAGAGAGCAAAAGAGAGGGGGAGAAAGAGCAAATGAGAGAGAGAGAGCAAAAGCGAAGGGGGAGAGAGAGAGATAGAGAGAGCCAAAGAGAGAGGAGATAGAGAAAGCATAATAGAGGGGGATCAAAAGTGAGGGGGGATAGAGAGAGCAAAAGAGAGAGGAGATAGACAGAGCAAAAGAGAGAGAGAGCAAAAGAGAGGGGGAGATAGAGAGCAAAAGAGAGAGAGAGGAGAGAGCAAAAGTGAGGGGGGAGGGAGAGCAAAAGAGGGGGGTAGAAAGAGAGCAAAGAGAGGGGGAAAGAGAGAGCAAAAGAAAAGGGCAGATAGAGAGATGGAGGGAGCAAAAGAGGGGAGAGAGAGAGAGAGAGAGAGAGAGAGAGAGAGAGAGCAAAAAAATGGGGGAGAGAGCAAAAGAGAGGGGAAGAAAGAGCAAAAGAGAGGGGAGAGAGAGCAAAAGAGAGGGGGGAGAGAGAGCAAAAGATAGGGGGAGAGAGAGCAAAAAACAGGGGGAGAGAGAGAGGGATAGAGAGAGCGAAAGAGAGGGGGGAGAGAGAGAGCAAAAGAGAGGGGGAGAAAGAGCAAATGAGAGAGAGAGAGAGCAAAAGCGAAGGGGGAGAGAGAGAGATAGAGAGAGCCAAAGAGAGAGGAGATAGAGAGAGCAAAAGAGAGGGGGAGCAAAAGAGAGGGGGAGATAGAGAGCAAAATTGAGGGGGGATAGAGAGAGCAAAAGAGAGAGGAGATAGACAGAGCAAAAGAGAGAGAGAGAGCAAAAGAGAGGGGGAGAGAGAGAGCAAAAGAGAGAGAGAGGAGAGAGCAAAAGTGAGGGGGGATAGAGAGAGCAAAAGAGAGGGGGGAGAGAGAGCAAAAGAGGGGGGTAGAAAGAGAGCAAAGAGAGGGGGAAAGAGAGAGCAAAAGAAAAGGGCAGATAGAGAGATGGAGGGAGCAAAAGAGGGGGGAGAGAGAGAGAGCAAAAGAGAGGAGGGAGAGAGAGAGCAATAGAAAAAAAAAGCAAAAGAGAGGGGGAGGGGGAGAGAGCAAAAGGGAGGGGGAGAGAGAGCAAAAGAGAGGTGGGATAGAGAGAGCAAAAGAGGGGGAGAGGGGCAGAGAGAAAGAGTGAAACAGAGGGGGAGAGAGAGCAAAAGAGAGAGAGAGCAAAAGAGAGGGGAGAGAGAGAGAGCAAATGACAGGGGGAGAGAGAAAGAGAGCAAAAGAGACGGGGGAGAGAGAGAATAAAAAAATGGGGGAGAGAGCAAAAGAGAGGGGAGGAAAGAGCAAAAGAGAGGGGAGAGAGAGCAAAAGAGAGGGGGGAGAGAGAGCAAAAGATAGGGGGAGAGAGAGAGCAAAAAACAGGGGGAGAGAGAGAGGGATAGAGAGAGTGAAAGAGAGGGGGGAGAGAGAGAGCAAAAGAGAGGGGGAAAAAGAGCAAATGAGAGAGAGAGAGCAAAAGCGAAGGGGGAGAGAGAGAGATAGAGAGAGCCAAAGAGAGAGGAGATAGAGAGAGCAAAAGAGAGGGGGAGCAAAAGAGAGGGGGAGATAGAGAGCAAAATTGAGGGGGGATAGAGAGAGAAAAAGAGAGAGGAGATAGACAGAGCAAAAGAGAGAGAGAGAGCAAAAGAGAGGGGGAGAGAGAGAGCAAAAGAGAGAGAGAGGAGAGAGCAAAGTGAGGGGGGATAGAGAGAGCAAAAGAGAGGGGGGAGAGAGAGCAAAAGAGAGGGGGAGAGAGAGCAAAAGAGAGGTGGGATAGAGAGAGCAAAAGAGGGGGAGAGGGGCAGAGAGAGTGAAACAGAGGGGGAGAGAGAGCAAAAGAGAGGGGGAGAGAGCAAAAAAGAGGGTAAGAGCAAAAGAGAAGGGGGAGAGAGAGAGCAAATGAGAGGGGGAAGAGAGCAAAAGAGAGGGGGGAGAGAGAGTAAAAGAGAGGGAGAGAGGGAGAGAGAGGGGGAGAGAAGAGAGCAAAATAGAGGGGGAGAGAGAGAAAGCAAAAGAGAGGGGGGAAAGAGAGCAAAAGAGAGGGGGAGAGAGAGCAAAAGAGAGGGGGAGAGAGAGCAAAAGAGAGGTGGGAGAAAGAGAGAGAGAGTGAGAGAGAGAGAGAGAGAGAGAGAGAGAAAGGGAGAGAAAGACAGAGCAAAAGAGAGAGGGAGAGAGAGCAATAGAGAGGTGAGAGAAAGAGAGAGAGAGAGAGAGAGAGAGAGAGAGAGAGAGAGAGAGAGAAAGGGAGAAAAAGAGAGAGCAAAAGAGAGAGGGAGAGAGAGAGCAAAAGAGAGAGAGAGCAAAAGAGAGAGAAAGCAAAAGAAAGGGTGGAGAGAGAGAGCAAAAGAGAGGGGAGAGAGAGAGCAAAATAGAGGGGGAGAGAGAGCAAAAGAGAGGGGGAGAGAGAGCAAAATAGAGGGGAGAGAGAGAGCAAAATAGAGGGGGAGGGGAGAGAGCAAAAGAGAGGGGGAGGGGAGAGAGCAAAAGAGAGGGGAAGGGGGAGAGAGCAAAAGAGAGGGGAGGGGGAGAGAGCAAAAGAGAGGGGGGAGAGAGAGAGAGCAAAAGAGAGGGGGGGAGAGAGAGAGCAAAAGAGAGGGGGGGAGAGAGAGAACAAAAGAGTGGGGGAGAAAGAGAGAGAGAGATAGAAAGGGAGAGAAAGAAAGAGCAAAAGAGAGAGGGAGAGAGAGAGCAAAAGAGAGAGAGAACAAAAGAAAGGGGGGAGAGAAAGAGCAAAAGAGAGGGGAGAGAGAGAGCAAAAGAGAGGGGAAGAGAGAGAGCAAAATAGCGGGAAGAAAGAGAGCAAAAGAGAGGAGAGTGAGAGCAAAAGAGGGGGGGAGAGAGAGAAAAAGAGAGGGGAGAGAGAGAAAAAGAGAGGGGGAGAGCAAAAGAGAGGGGTGAGAGAGCAAAAGAGGGGGAGAAGAGAGGGATCAAAAGAGAGGGGGGAGAGGGAGAGAGAAGGGGGAGAGAAAGAGAGCAAAAGAGAAGGGGGAGAGTGAGAGAGCAAAAGAGAGGGGGAGAGGGAGAGTGAGGGGGGGAGAGAAAGAGAGCAAAGGAGAGGGGGAGAGAGAGCAAAAGAGAGGGGAGAGAGAGAGCAAAGAGAGGGGAGAGAGAGAGCAAAAGAGAGGGGAGAGAGAGCAAAAGAGAGGTTAAGAGCAAAAGAGAGGGGGGGAGAGAGAGAGAGAGAGAGAGAGAGAGAGAGAGAGCAAAAGAGAGAGAGAGAGAGAGAGAGAGAGAGAGAGAGAGAGAGAGAGAGAGAGAGAGAGCAAAAGAGAGGAGGAAGAGAGCAAAAGAGAGGGGGAAGAGAGAGCAAAAGAGAGGGGTAGAGGGAGAGAAAGGGGGAGAGAAAGAGAGCAAAAGATAGGGTGAGAGAGAGAGCAAAAGTAGGGAAGACAGAGAGCAAAAGAGAGGGGGAGAGAGAGCAAAGAGAGTGGAGAGAGAGCAAAAGAGAGTGGAGAGAGAGCAAAAGAGAGGGTAAGAGCAAAAGAGAGGGGGAGAGAGAGCAAAAAAGAGGGGGGAGAGAGAGAGCAAAAGAGAGGGGGAAGAGAGCAAAATAGAGGGGGGGGGGCAGAGCAAAAGAGAGGGAGAGAGGGGGAGAGAAAGAGTGCAAAAGAGAGGGGGAGAGAGAGAGAGCAAAAACATGGGGGGCAGAGAGCAATAGAGAGGGGGAAAGAGAGCAAAAGAGAGGGGGAGAGAGAGCAAAACAGAGGTGGATAGAGAGCAAAAGAGAGGAGGGAGATAGAGAGGGAGAGACTGAAAGAGAGGGGGAGAGAGAGAGAGCAAGAGAGGGGGAGGGGGAGAGAGCAAAAGAGAGTGGGGAGAGAGAGAGAACAAAAGAGTGGGGGAGAGGGAGAGAGAAGGGGGAGAGAAAGAGAGCAAAAGAGAAGGGGGAGAGTGAGAGAACAAAAGAGAGGGGGAGAGTGAGGGGGAGAGAAAGAGAGCAAAGGAGAGGGGGAGAGAGAACAAAAGTGAGGGGGAGACAGAGAGCAAAAGAGAGGGGGAGATAGAGAGAGAGAGCAAAGAGAGGGGAGAGAGAGCAAAAGAGAGGAGAGAGAGAGCAAAAGAGAGGTTAAGAGCAAAAGAGAGGGGGGGAGAGAGAGAGAGCAAAAGAGAGGGGGAAGAGAGCAAAAGAGAGGGGGAAGAGATAGCAAAAGAGAGGGAGAGAGAGAGAGGGAGAGAAGAGAGCAAAAGAGAGGGGGAGAAAGAGAGAGAGCAAAAGAGAGGGGTAGAGGGAGAGAGAGGGGGGAGAGAAAGAGAGCAAAAGATAGGGTGAGAGAGAGCAAAAGAGAGGGGGAGAGAGAGCAAAAGAGAGAGAGCAAAAGAGAGGGGGAGGGGGAGAGAGCACAAGAGAGGGGGAGATAGAGAGCAAAAGAGAGAGAGGGAGAGAGTGAAAGAGAGGGGGAGAGAAGAGAGCAAAGAGAGGGGGAGAGAGAGAGAGCAAAAGAGAGGGGGAGAGGAAGAGAGAGGGGGAGCAAAAGAGAGCAAGAGAGAGGGGGAGAGAGAGCAAAAAAATGTAAGAATAGAGCAAAAGAGTGGGGGAGAGAGAGCAAAAGAGAGGGGGAGAGAGAGCAAAAGAGAGGGGGGAGAGAGAGCAAAAGAGAGGGGGGAGAGAGAGCAAAATAGAGGGGGAGAGGGAGAGAGAGGGGGAGAGAAAGAGAGCAAAAGAGAGGGGGAGAGAGAGAGAGAGAGAGAGAGAGAGAGAGAGAGAGAGAGAGAGCAAAAAAATGGGGGGGAGAGAGCAGAAGAGAGGGGGAGAGAGAGCAAAAGAGAGGGGAGAGAGAGCAAAATAGAGGGGGGAGAGAGAGCAAAAGAGAGGGGGAGAGAGAGAGCAAAATACAGGGGGAGAGAGAGAGGGATAGAGAGAGCAAAAGAGAGGGGGAGAGAGAGCAAAAGAGAGAGAGAGCAAAAGAGAAGGGAGAGAGATAGAGAGAGCGAAAGAGAGGGGGAGGGGGAGAGAGCAACAGAGAGGGGGAGATAGAGAGCAAAAGAGAGAGAGGAGAGAGCAAAAGAGAGGGGGTAGAAAGAGCAAAAGAGAGGGGGGAGAGAGAGAGAGCAAAAGAGAGTGAGAGCAAAGGAGAGGGGGAGGGGGAGAGAGCAAAAGAGAGGGAGAGAGAGAGCAAAAGAGAGATGGGATAGAGAGAGCAAAAGAGGGGGGCAGAGAGAGCAAAAGAGGGGGGAGAGGGTGAGAGAGAAAGAGCGAAAGAGAGGGGGAGAGAGAGCAAAAGAGAAGGGGGAGAAAGAGCAAAAGAGAGGGGGAGAGAGAGAGCTTAAAAGAAAGGTGGAAGAGAGAGAACAAGAGAGAAGGAGAGAGAGAGCAAAAGAGAGGGGGAGAGAGAACAAGAGAAGGGGAGAGAGAGAGCAAAAGAGAGGGGAAGAGAGAGCAAAAGAGAGGGAGGAGACAGAGAGTAAAAGAGAGGGGGAGAGAGAGAGCAAAGAGAAGGGAGAGAGAACAAAAGATAGGGGAGAGAGGGCAAAAGAGAGGGGAATAAAAAAAGAGAGTGGGGAGAGAGATAACAAAAGAGAGGGAGGGGAGAGAGAGAGCAAAAGAGAGGAGGGGGAGAGAGCAAAAGAGGGGGAGAGGGAGAGAGAGGGGAGAGAAGAGAGCAAAAGAGAGGGAGAGAGAGAGAGCAAAAGAGAGGGGGAGAGGGAGAGAGAGGGGGAGAGAGAGAGAAAGAGAGGGGGAGAGACAGAGCAAAAAGAGGAGGGAGAGAGAGAGAGCAAAAGAGGGGGGGAGAGAGAGAGAGCAAAAGAGAGAGAGAGCAAAAGAGAGGGGGAGGGGGAGATAGCAAAATAGAGGGGGAGAGAGCAAAAAAAATGGGGGGAGAGAGAGCAAATAAGAAGGGGGATAGAGATACAGAGCAAAAGAGAGGGGGGAGAGAGAGAGAGCAAAGAGAGAGAGAGAGAGAGAGAGAGAGAGAGAGAGAGAGAGAGAGAGAGAGAGAGAGAGAGAGAGAGAGAAAGAGAGGAGGAGAGACAGAGCAAAAAGAGGGGGGAGAGAGAGAAAAAGAGAGAGAGAACAAAACAGAGGGGGAGATAGCAAAATAGAGGGGGAGATAGAGAACAAAAGAGAGTAGGGAGAGAGACAGAGCAAAAAGAGAGGGGGAGAGAGAGAGATAGCAAAAGAGAGGGGGAGGAGAGAGAGCAAGGGGTGGGACTGCTGTGCTACAAAAAAGAAGGGGAGAGAGAAAGTAAAAGAGAGGGGGGAGAGAGAGAGCAAAAGAGAGGGGGAGACAGAGTAAAAGAGAGGGGGAGAGAGAGCAAAAGAGAGGGGAGAGAGAGCAAAAGAGAGGGGAATAAAAAAAGAGAGGGGGGAGAGAGATAACAAAAGAGAGGGGGGAGAGAGAGAGCAAAAGAGAGGGAAAGAGAGCAAAAGAGACGGGGGAGAGAGAGCAAAAGAGAGGGGGAGAGAGAGAGCAAAATAGAGGGGGAGAGGGAGAGAGAGGGGGAGAGAAAGAGAGGAAAAGAGATGGGGGAGAGAGCAGAAAAAATGGGGGGGGGGGAGAGCAAAAGAGAGGGGGGAGAGAGAGCAAAAGAGAGGGGGAGAGAGAGAGCAAAAGAGAGGGGGGAGAGAGAGAGCAAAAGAGAGGGGGAGAGAGAGCTAGAGAGGGGGAGAGAGAGAGCAAAAGAGAGAGGGAGAGAGAGCAAAAGAGAGAGGGAGATAGAGAGCAAAAGAGAGGGGGAAGAGAGAGAGAGCAAAAGAGAGGGGGAGAGAGAGAGAGCAAAAGAGAGGGGGAGAGAGAGCTAGAGAGGGGGAGAGAGAGAGCAAAAGAGAGAGGGAGAGAGAGCAAAAGAGAGGGGGAGATAGAGAGCAAAAGAGAGGGGGGAGAGAGAGAGAGCAAAAGAGAGGGGGAGAGAGAGCACAAAAGAGAGGGGGGAGAGAGCTCATAAGAGAGGGAGGAGAGAGAGCGCATAAGAGAGGGGGGAGAGAGAGATAGCAAAAGAGAGGGGGAGAGAGAGAGGGAGAGAGAGAGCAAAAGAGGGGGGGAGAGAGAGAGAGCAAAAGAGAGAGAGAGCAAAAGAGAGGGGGAAGGGGAGAGAGCAAAATAGAGGGGGAGATAGAGAACAAAAGAGAGGGGGAGAGAGAGAGCAAAAGAGAGGGGGATAGAGAGAGCAAAAGAGAGGGGGAGATAGAGAGCAAAAGAGAGGGGGAGAGAGAGAGCAAAAGAGAGGGGGGAGAGAGAGAGCAAAAGAGAGGTGGAGAGAGAGAGCAAAAGAGAGGGGTTGAGAGAGAGCAAAAGAGAGGTTGAAGAGAGAGAGCAAAAGAGAGATAGAGAGCAAAAGAGAGGGGGAGATATAGAGCAAAAGAGAGGAGGGAGAGAGAGAGCAAAAGAGAGGGGGGATAGAGAGAGCGAAAGAGAGTGGGGAGTGAGAGAGCAAAAGAGAGGTGGGGGAGAGAGAGCAAAAGAGAGGAGAGAGAGCATACAAGAAAGGGGGAAGAGAGAGAGCAAGAGAGGGGAGAGAGAGAGAGCAAAAGAGAGGGGGGAGAGAGAGCAAGAGAGGGGGAGAGAGAGAGCAAAAGAAAGGGGAGAGAGAGAGAGCAAAAGAGAGGTGGAGATAGAGAGCCAAAGAGGGGGGGAGAGAGAGAGCAAAAGAGCGGGGAGAGAGAGCACAAAAGAGAGGGGGGAGAGAGAGCACATAAAAATAGCGGAGAGAGAGAGCAAGGGGTGGGACCGCTGTACTACAAAAAATGGCTTGTGTACACATACTTAAGGACTAGTATATTTTTATATATATATATATATATATATATATATATATATATATATATATACATACAGTATATAGTTCTTTCAGCCATGTTTTTAACAAGCAAAATAATTCTGATAATTACTTTGTTACTCACTATTTCCCTGCAAAAAGTCCTCTATAAATTCTTGGAAGTTTTCGGTTTCCTTGTACAAAAAATGTATCTTGACAAAATGGAAGAGGGATACAAGGATATCCTTAGGATTCCTTATTGTGTATATGATCTGAAAAGATATAGAAAAATATTTAATTAGAATTATTATCAGGGGAATATGTGAATAGGATAACGTTTATGCTATATATACTTTTCAAAAAAGTTAAAGGCATATACATTACATCTGAATAAATTATTAAAGGACACTTAATACCTGCTGAAAAGCCTTTAATCTAACTCCTTCTGATTACTCAAAATCAAGTAAGCATGGATGTCTATGCCATCTTGTCAGTTTACCCCAAATTGTTTAAAAAAAGTGTTTTCAATTACAATGTTGTACCATTGCCTAATGCTTGTATGCCTGCCACCATATTGTAACTTGCGTTACACACGGGCACAGCTGTCACATGATATGCACGGCACAGTGTTTAATTATGTATGCTTTTTAGAGAGCAATCACATCTGCAGCACGTGCTCACTTCGAGGCATGCAGAGGTCTGGTTATATCTAATGATTGCGGTGTACTCCTGACCCTGCAGTGCATAATATGGCACCAGAAGATCCTTACTTTTCCTGCCCAAACATTACATCCATCCTTGGTCTCAAAGCATGACTCCCACTGCCGCCTAACACATACCAGCCTGTCACTCTCAGGAAGTGTGTGCAAACGCAACTTAAGCCCGTCACCCACAAGGAAGCATCTGGCAACTCTACAAACCGGGGAGTTTTGTTGCTAAGCACTTCCGACCCTGCAGTGTATAACACTGCACCGGAAGGTCCTTACCCTTTCAGCCCGAACATCAGATTACTCCATGGGCTCAAAGCGGGACTCTGTTAGAACACCAGCTAAGTGCTTGACATAGACAATAGTTTGAAGATGATCTCCGGTTTGTAGAGTTGCCAGACGCTTCCTTGTGGGTGACGGGCTTCAGTTGTGTTTGCACTAGTGATGGGAAGTTCGGTTCTTCTGAGTGAATCGGTTCATTTCGGACGGTTCGATTAACTGAACCGGTTCATGAACCGATTCACCAGTTCACCTACTGAACATGAGGTAGAGGCTCTACCTCATGTTCAGTAGGTGAACTGTAGAGCCGCAGATTTGCAGATCCGATTCCTGAATCATGAGTCACTGACTGTGTGAGTGTGTGACAGTCGACTCCTGTGTACTGGGACTACAAGCTAACTTTTACTTAGCAACAGCTACAAATATATATATATATATATATATATATATATATATATATATATATATATATATATATATATATATAATTTGTAGCTGTTGCTAAGTAAAAGTTAGCTTAGATATAGAAGAAGAACAACAAATTATATGGGATGCTGAATGGGTTGAACAACAAATTATATATATATATATATATATATATATATATATATATATATATATGGGTTAATGTAAGTTGCAGTTAGGGGGTAAATGCAGGGGTCTGTTGAGAACTGCTGTGAGTGTGACCTGATATTTGAATCAGTGTACTGTTATCTAAATGATTCATTGCAAAGGAGTTACTATAGTTAACAGTACACTGAGTCGTTTGCAAACAGTTCACTTCTTTTGAATCAGTGAACTGTTAACAGACTGATTCATTGCAAACGAGTTAGCTAACAGTACACTGATTCAACAACACTCACACTGGTAATATGATCCTAGAGTGAGATTCTGCTGTGTGATTCATTGCAAAGGAAGAGTTAGCAGAAGCAGAACTCACTCTAGGATCGTATTACCAGTGCTGCTGCAGACTCAGGAAGTGAACTGTTTGCAAACGAATCAGTTCAGTCTGGTGAACTGATTCATACAGTTCACTGAAAAGAACCAGTTCAAATGAACGATTCGTTCATGAACTGGACATCACTAGTTTGCACACACTTCCTGAGAGTGACTTGCTGGGCTGCCTTGTGTTAGGCGGCAGTGGGAGTCACGCTTTGAGACCAAGGATGGATGTTACGTTTTGGGCAGGAAAAGTAAGGATCTCCTGGTGTCATATTATGCACTGCAGGGTCAGGAGTACACCGCAATCATTAGATATAACCAGATCTCAAAATTCAGATTTCCTTATCCAAGGCTTACCCTTTATTTCCAGGACTGGTCTCCCTCTTGTTCCTCCCCAGAGCTTACTATTTTTAATTGTGGTGTCTAAAGCTATGCTCTCACTCACTTATGTAATGCAATGTTAAAAATATATTTTATTAGTATATCAGGCACAAACAAATAATACTATCTTCACACACTGCAGAACACACTCTGCATGCCTCACAGTGAGCGCGTGCTGCAGATGCGATTGCTCTTTAAACAGCATAAATAATTAAATACTATGCAAGTTACAATATGGCGGCATGCATACAAGCATCAAGCACAGGTACAACATTGTAATTGAAAACACTTTTCTAAACACTTTGGGGTAAACTGACAAGATGGCATAGACATCCATGCTTACTTGATTTTGATTAATCAGAAGGAGTTAGTTTTAAGGATTTTGGCAGGCAGGTGTTAGGTGTCCCTTTAAGTGTCAACCCTTTCTCTTCATCAATATGTGTCAAAAGGAGTAGAAACTAAAGTTTGCTTGTAGAAGAAAGATGTTATTCAAGCCAAAAAAATACAGAACAATTAACTTTGAGCTGCGAAGACCAAACTAGTATTGAATGCTTGCCTAGCATATAAAATTTGGTTTTTAGCAAATGGATTATACATTTTGCATAAACATGAAATATAAATTAAACAATGAATAATAAAACCTTGAAATTATCATTAACATCATGGCCAGAAGATCAAAAAGATCTTTGTTTTTTTTATTTTTAGCACTATATTGTAATGTGTTTCTCCTTTATATACAGAACCCTTCATAGCTAGATAACTCTCAAGATAACATTTTCCTTTCAAAAATTATTCTAAGGACCTCATAGTACAGATAAGTTCACCAGAGCGGAGAGTTTTAGATCACCAGGTCTTAAGAGTTAAAAGAAGAGTAAAAAGAAGATGAAATCGAGTATGAATATATATATATTCAAAACAAGTCCGCACTCACTGGATTTTTGGTTGTAGTATTTTATTGAAATGTGATGTTTCGGGGTAATCATTCCCCGTCCTCAGAATGATTTCCCTGAAATGTCACAATTAACTGCATGTAATAGACACTACTATAAAGAATAATATGAAAATAACACACAGTTTTAGATGGCGCTAAAAGCTGTGGGGTTAATTTGGATAGTCAAAATGCTTATTTATTAACTTTTTTACCGTGTCTTCTATGCACGGCTATCCTTACTCTAGCTTTTAATATATTTAATAAGCTTATACAATTTTTTAAAATTGGTGATATGTTCCCTCTAACTTCATCAAGAAAGACTAAGCATTACACATCGGAGTTCAACAATTTCGACAATTTTTATTCACTAATCTTTACATATAATTAAAAATTTGGATTTCAAGTTAGACAAACTTCTTGTTTCCTCTAAAATGCTATTTTGCTTCTCAGTTAATACACTGTGTCTTCTAAAATATACACTTGCTAATATTTCATACACACTGTAACATACTCCACATTCACTCCTACTGATAATCAAACATTCAAATTTCAAAACTTTGCCTAAAGCAATTTTCCCACAATAAATAAAATATTTTATGACATATAAAATTCCTACAGCAAAAAAATCTTACAGCATAAAAACCGTTAACAAGCTTGTTTACATAAAAGAATTGTGACTATACAATAACAATTTCACAATGTTGTTGTTATATCTTTAAGAATCCACTTTACACCAACTTCAAGTAGTAAATAAGAAACCTCGTTACCAATGACACAATCTGTTTTTTTTTTATATATTGTATTAATAATCGGCTAGATTACGAGTCTTGCGTTAGCCTTAAAAAGCAGCGTTGAGAGGTCCCAACGCTGCTTTTTAACGCCCGCTGGTATTACGAGTCTGGCAGGAGAAGGTCTACCGCTCACTTTTCTTCCGTGACTTGAGCTTAACGCAAATCCCCTTACGTCAATTGCGTATCCTATCTTTTTAATGGGACTTGCCTAACGCCGGTATTACGAGTCTTGGAAGAAGTGAGCGGACCGTACCTACTGTAACCACTTGAATCAGAGTAGAAGTTATATGCAGACGAGCAAATCTACGCGTTTCAGCCCGATAGGCCTTTATCATCTTGATAAAGGCCTATCGGGCTGAAACGCGTAGATTTGCTCGTCTGCATATAACTTCTACTCTGATTCAAGTGGTTACAGTAGGTACGGTGCAATATCCCTCTCACAATACACAGAGGCTGATATATGCTTAATTAACCGGCCCATGATCTGCCTACCGCTTGTGTCCACCTTATGATTACCGCAATACATCTGGGGTTTGAAGCACACTCCCGACTCTGATACTGTAAGGGTAATAGGAATCGTTTGGTACAGCTGTCAAACAAAGCATCAGAAACCAGCTAATACCTTCGGTCCCAGGACCTACCCTTACATCTGCCACTGTGGCCATTACCCTAGGACGCTACAGGATCACTCACAGCAAGCACTGAAGGATTACAATTACCAGCGTGCTCTCTACATTAATACTTGCTCTACTTACACCAGGAGAATCACTCTGCACAAAGTCACGGGACTTAATAAAAACAACGGACAACTCCACACATAGCAGAGACGATAATTTAATGTGCCCTATATGAGAACATTTGTGAATTATCCGATACGGACACATTTGAAGTTTAGGCTGCCAAAATACTTAGCAAGCTAACTTTTTCTCTTGCCATTTTTATCTTTTGCCAATATTACTTGAAATCAACACCCATTGTTTATGTATTTTATGTTTATGTCCTTTTATTATACTGTTTTAATCAGTGCCGGCACTATTGTTATATGATTATACGATTATTGTATAATAAATTTTTAAAGATTCACATAGTTATTATCTTTTTTAGACATATATTTTTTATACATCACCATATTAGTATAGATATACCATATACAAATTGAGCTCTGTGCTTTCATTAGCGCTACCCTGCACCTTTTTTCCATGTTTTCTCACATTAGCGTTTTGGAGATTCGCTAATGTTCTGGGTCAGCTACAGAGCCTGAGAGTGTTAGTATCTTTCACATTAACTTTTGCAGTACATAGGTATAATGTAGGTGGCGGCGGTGTACGGAGCGGCAGATTAGGGGTTAATAATAAAATGCAGGCGTCAGCGATAGCGGGGGCGGCAGAATAGGGGTTAATAAGTGTAAGGTTAGGGGTGTTTAGACTCGGGGTACATGTTAGGGTGTTAGGTGCAGACATAGGAAGAGTTTCCCCATAGGAAACAATGGGGCCGCGTTAGGAGCTGAACGCTGCTTTTTTGCAGGTGTTAGGTTTCTTTTCAGCTCAAACTGTCCCATTGTTTCCTATGGGGAAATCGTGCACGAGCATGTTTTTTAAGCTGGCCGCGTCCGTAAGCACCGCTGGTATCGAGAGTTGCAGTTGCGGTAAATATGCTATACGCTCCTTTTTTGGAGCCTAACGCAGCCCTTCTGTGAACTCTAAATACCAGCGGTATTTAAAAGGTGCGGCCAGAAAAAAGCACGCGTAGCTAACGCACCCCTTTGGCCGCAAAACTCTAAATCTAGGCGTTAGGGTTTATATTTATTTTACAGGCAACTTTGTATTTATTTTAACTAGGTACAATAGTTATTAAATAGTTATTAACTATTTAACCCTTTAAGGACACAGCTTTCAGTTTGCTCAATTGTTTTATGACGGAAAAATTACGTCATATGTCCTTAAGAGGTTAATAACTACCTAGTTAAAATAACTACAAATTTACCTGTAAAATAAATCCTAACCAAAATTACAATTACACCTTACACTACACTATCATTAAATTAATTACATAAACTAACTACAATTAACTACAATTAAATTAAATAAACTAAAGTACAAAAAAAACACTAAATTACAGAAAATAAAAAAATAATTACAAGAATTTTAAACTAATTACACCTAATCTAATCCCCCTAATAAAATAAAAAAGCCCCCCAAAATAATAAAATTCCCTACCCTATACTAAATTACAAATAGCCCTTAAAAGGGCTTTTTGCGGGGCATTGCCCCAAAGTAATCAGCTCTTTTACCTGTAAAAAAAAAATACAATACCCCCAACATTAAAACCCACCACCCACACTCCCAACCCTACTCTAAAACCCACCCAATCCCCCCTTAATAAAACCTAACACTAACCCCTTGAAGATCACCCTACCTTTAGCCATCTTCATCCAGCCAGGCACAAGTGGTCCTCCAGAGGGGCAGAAGTCTTCATCCGATCCGGCCAGAAGAGGACCTCCAGACGGGCAGAAGGCTTCATCCAGGCGGCATCTTCTATCTTCATTCATCCGGAGTGGAGCGGGTCCATCTTGAAGCCATCCGACGCAGAGCATCCTCTTCTTCCGACGGCTAAGACTGAATGAAGGTTCCTTTAAATGACGTCATCCAAGATGGCATCCCTTCAATTCCGATTGGCTGATAGGATTCTATCAGCCAATCGGAATTAAGGTAGGAAAAATCCTATTGGCTGATGCAATCAGCCAATAGAATTGAGATTGCATTCTATTGGCTGATTGGAACAGCCAATAGAATGCGAGCTCAATCTTATTGGCTGATTGGATCAGTCAATAGGATTGAAGTTCAATCCTATTGGCTGATTGCATCAGCCAATAGGATTTTTCCTACCTTAATTCTGATTGGCTGATAGAATCCTATCAGCCAATCGTAATTGAAGGGACGCCATCTTGGATGACGTCATTTAAAGGAGCCTTCATTCAGTCTTAGCCGTCAGAAGAAGAGGATGCTCTGCGTCGGATGGCTTCAAGATGGACCCGCTCCGCTCCGGATGGAAGAAGATAGAAGATGCCGCCTGGATGAAGCCTTCTGCCCGTCTGGAGGTCCTCTTCTGCCCGGATCAGATGAAGACTTCTGCCCCTCTGGAGGACCACTTGTGCCCGGCTGGGTGAAGACGGCTCAAGGTAGGGTGATCTTCAAGGGGATAGTGTTAGGTTTTATTAAGGGGGGATTGGGTGGGTTTTAGAGTAGGGTTGGGAGTGTGGGTGGTGGGTTTTAATGTTGGGGGGGTATTGTATTTTTTTTTTTACAGGTAAAAGAGCTGATTACTTTGGGGCAATGCCCCGCAAAAAGCCCTTTTAAGGGCTATTTGTAATTTAGTATAGGGTAGGGCATTTTATTATTTTGGGGGGCTTTTTTATTTTATTAGGGGGATTAGATTAGGTGTAATTAGTTTAAAATTCTTGTAATTATTTTTTTTATTTTCTGTAATTTAGTGGGGGATTTTTGTACTTTAGTTTATTTAATTTAATTGTAGTTAATTTTAGTTAGTTTATGTAATTAATTTAATGATAGTGTAGTGTTAGGTGTAATTGTAACTTAGGTTAGGATTTATTTTACAGGTACATTTGTATTTATTTTAACTAAGAAGTTATTAAATAGTTAATAACTATTTAATAACTATTCTACCTAGTTAAAATAAATACAAAGTTGCCTGTAAAATAAATATAAACCCTAAGATAGATACAAATGTAACTATTAGTTATATTGTAGCTATCTTATGGTTTATTTTATAGGTAAGTATTTAGTTTTAAATAGGAATAATTGATTTAATTGTAGTTATTTTATTTAGATTTATTTAAATTATATTTAAGTTAGGGGGTTGTTAGACTTAGGTTTAGGTTTAGGGGTTAATAAATTTAATATAGTAGCGGCGAAGATGGGGGCGGCAAATTAGGGGTTAATAAGTGTAGTTAGGTTGCGGCAACGTTGGGGGGGCAGATTAGGGGTTAATAAATATAATGTAGGTGTCGGCGATGTTGGGGGCATCAGATTAGGGGTTCATAGGAATAATGTAGGTGGCGGCGGTGTCCGGAGCGGCAGATTAGGGGTTAATAATATAATGCAGGTGTCGGCAATGTCAGGGACGGCAGATTAGGGGTTAATAAGTGTAAGATTAGGAGTGTTTAGACTCTGGGTTCATGTTAGGGTGTTAGGTGTAGACATAAATTTTATTTCCCCATAGGAATCAATGGGGCTGCTTTAGAAGCTGAACGCTGCTTTTTTGCAGCTGTTAGGTTTTTTTCCAGCTGAATCTGCTCCATTGTTTCCTATGGGGAAATTGTGCACGAACACGTTTAAACAGCTTACCGCTAACGTAAGCAACGCTGGTATTGAGGTGAGATGTGGAGCTAAATTTTGCTCTACGCTCACCTTTTTGCGGCAAACGCCGGGTTTAAAAAAACCTGTAATACCAGCGTTGTCTTAAGGGAGCGGTGAAAAAAAAGGCTCGTTAGCAACGTACCCCTGTTACCGCAAAACTCGTAATCTCGGTGAATGTGTTTCTTTCTTGTAAGATCTGAAACTCCCTCTATCACAGGTGTAATGTCCCAAAGTTTGTATATATTATGTGCTTTGGACTTTGAGGCTCTCTTACCTCTCTCTTTTCACCTTCGGGGATGTGAGCTTCCACTTTATATTGATTGTTTTCCATTGCTCCTGTATTCGGCTATGTTAAGCCGTAATCGTCCGAGACTTCCACGCTGTGATTGTGCGTGTGACGTCACTCAGCCTCCGGGACTTTGATTTACTTGCGCAAGTAATTTGTTTATTTCCTACTCCTCTGACCGTCCTTACCGCTCCCAAGCCAGACCGCCTCTGCACTTTAGTACTCTGTACGCAGAGTTAGCGATTTTTCTTGCAGATCTTTCTCGCTATCTGACTGGTAATATCAGTGGCTTTGGAAGGATAATGACACCCAGATGAAGGAGAAGTATAAACACACTACTCTTAAACCAAGGTCCAATTTTTATCCGAAAAGCGATAAAGGTAGTAATCTAGAAACCTTTGAGAAAATGGTTTTAGCAGATTTACGAAAAAGTAACCATTCAGGGACACAACGAAAAAAGAATCTAAATAAAAAAGAAAGAGATAGATTGAAAGAACTTCAGAATAATGATGATATCACTATAAAAATGGCGGATAAGGGAAGAGGAGTGGTAATTATGGATAGTGTAAAATATAGGCAAGAAGCAGAAAGACTTCTGAATGATAGGAAGACTTATAAGAAGCTATAATTAGACCCAACAAAGAAGTATATGGCAAAATTAATGAGGATCTTGGATAAAGGGAAAGATAAAGGAATTTTGAAAGAGAAAGAATACATGTATATTAGGCCCCAATATCCCAAAATACCGATTTTTTATTTTTTACCAAAGGTCCACAAAAGTGTAACAAACCCCCCCGGGAGACCTATTGCCTCAGGGATAGGGTCTTTAACGGCAAATTTATCTGAATATGTGGATAAGTTTTTGCAAAAGTATGTGGTTAATTTAGATTCCTATTTGAAAGACTCCACAAGCGTACTGAGATTATTAAGAGAAATAAAATGGGAAGAAGGATTTATAATGGCAACTTGTGACGTCACGTCACTATATACTAACATAAACCACAATTTGGGAATAGAAGCGGTGGAGAGCTTTTTATTGAAAGATGATGACGTACCCAAAGAACAAAAATACTTTTTATTAGAATGCATACATTTTATTCTTGAACACAATTATTTTTCATTTGACAATAAGTATTATCTACAAATTGAAGGGACTGCGATGGGCACGAGATTCGCATCAAGCTACACAAATCTCTTTATGGGGGACTGGGAACATAGGCCTAGATTTGGAGTTCGGCGGTAGCCGTCAAAACCAGCGTTAGAGGCTCCTAACGCTGGTTTTGGCCGCCCGCTGGTATTTGGAGTCAGTGATTAAAGGGTCTAACGCTCACTTTTCAGCCGCGACTTTTCCATACCGCAGATCCCCCTACGCCATTTGCGTATCCTATCTTTTCAATGGGATCTTTCTAACGCTGGTATTTAGAGTCGTTTCTGAAGTGAGCGTTAGAGCTCTAACGACAAAATTCCAGCCGCCTGAAAATAGCAGGAGTTAAGAGCTTTCTGGCTAACGCCGGTTCATAAAGCTCTTAACTACTGTACCCTAAAGTACACTAACACCCATAAACTACCTATGTACCCCTAAACCGAGCTCCCCCCACATCGCCGCCACTCGATTAAAATTTTTAACCCCTAATCTGCCGACCGCCACCTACGTTATACTTATGTACCCCTAATCTGCTGCCCCTAACCCCGCCGACCCCTGTATTACATTTATTAACCCCTAACCTGCCCCCCACAACGTCGCCGCCAGCTACTTAAAATAATTAACACCTAATCTTCCGACCGCAAAGCGCCGCCACCTACGTTATCCCTATGTACCCCTAATCTGCTACCCCTAACACCGCCGACCCCTATATTATATTTATTAACCCCTAATCTGCCCCCCTCAATGTCGCCGACACCTGCCTACACTTATTAACCCCTAATCTGCTGAGCGGACCTGAGCGCTACTATAATAAAGTTATTAACCCCTAATCTGCCTCACTAACCCTATCATAAATAGTATTAACCCCTAATCTGCCCTCCCTAACATCGCCAACACCTACCTTCAATTATTAACCCCTAATCTGACGACCGGAGCTCACCGCTATTCTAATAAATTGATTAACCCCTAAAGCTAAGTCTAACCCTAACACTAACACCCCCCTAACTTAAATATAATTTACATCTAACGAAATTAATTAACTCTTATTAAATAAATGATTCCTATTTAAAGCTAAATACTTACCTGTAAAATAAATCCTAATATAGCTACAATATAAATTATAATTATATTATAGCTATTTTAGGATTAATATTTATTTTACAGGCAACTTGGTATTTATTTTAACTAGGTACAATAGCTATTAAATAGTTAAGAACTATTTAATAGCTACCTAGTTAAAATAATAACAAATTTACCTGTAAAATAAATCCTAACCTAAGATATAATTAAACCTAACACTACCCTATCAATAAAATAATTAAATAAACTACCTACAATTACCTAAAATTAACCTAACACTACACTATCAATAAATTAATTAAACACAATTGCTACAAATAAATACAATTAAATAAACTAGCTAAAGTACAAAAAATAAAAAAGAACTAAGTTACAAAAAATAAAAAAATATTTACAAACATAAGAAAAATATTACAACAATTTTAAACTAATTACACCTACTCTAAGCCCCCTAATAAAATAACAAAGCCCCCCAAAATAAAAAATTCCCTACCCTATTCTAAATTAAAAAAGTTACAAGCTCTTTTACCTTACCAGCCCTGAACAGGGCCCTTTGCGGGGCATGCCCCAAGAATTTCAGCTCTTTTGCCTGTAAAAGAATAAATACAATACCCCCCCCCCCAACATTACAACCCACCACCCACATACCCCTAATCTAACCCAAACCCCCCTTAAATAAACCTAACACTAAGCCCCTGAAGATCTTCCTACCTTGTCTTCACCATACCAGGTTCACCGATCCGTCCTGGCTCCAACATCTTCATCCAACCCAAGCGGGGGTTGGCGATCCATCATCCGGTGCTGAAGAGGTCCAGAAGAGGCTCCAAAGTCTTCCTCCTATCCGGCAAGAAGAGGACATCCGGACCGGCAAACATCTTCTCCAAGCGGCATCTTCGATCTTCTTCCATCCGGTGCGGAGCGGGTCCATCTTGAAGCAGGCGACGCGGATCCATCCTCTTCTTCCGTTGTCTCCCGACGAATGACGGTTCCTTTAAGGGACGTCATCCAAGATGGCGTCCCTCGAATTCCGATTGGCTGATAGGATTCTATCAGCCAATCGGAATTAAGGTAGGAATTTTCTGATTGGCTGATGGAATCAGCCAATCAGAATCAAGTTCAATCCGATTGGCTGATCCAATCAGCCAATCAGATTGAGCTCGCATTCTATTGGCTGATCGGAACAGCCAATAGAATGCGAGCTCAATCTGATTGGCTGATTGGATCAGCCAATCGGATTGAACTTGATTCTGATTGGCTGATTCATTCAGCCAATCAGAAAATTCCTACCTTAATTCCGATTGGCTGATAGAATCCTATCAGCCAATCGGAATTCGAGGGACGCCATCTTGGATGACGTCCCTTAAAGGAACCATCATTCGTCGGGAGACAACGGAAGAAGAGGATGGATCCGCGTCACCTGCTTTAAGATGGACCCGCTCCGCACCGGATGGAAGAAGATCGAAGATGCCGCTTGGAGAAGATGTTTGCCGGTCCGGATGTCCTCTTCTTGCCGGATAGGAGGAAGACTTTGGAGCCTCTTCTGGACCTCTTCAGCACCGGATGATGGATCGCCAACCCCCGCTTGGGTTGGATGAAGATGTTGGAGCCAGGACGGATCGGTGAACCTGGTATGGTTAAGACAAGGTAGGAAGATCTTCAGGGGCTTAGTGTTAGGTTTATTTAAGGGGGGTTTGGGTTAGATTAGGGGTATGTGGGTGGTGGGTTGTAATGTTGGGGGGGGGTATTGTATTTATTCTTTTACAGGCAAAAGAGCTGAAATTCTTGGGGCATGCCCCGCAAAGGGCCCTGTTCAGGGCTGGTAAGGTAAAAGAGCTTGTAACTTTTTTAATTTAGAATAGGGTAGGGAATTTTTTATTTTGGGGGGCTTTGTTATTTTATTAGGGGGCTTAGAGTAGGTGTAATTAGTTTAAAATTGTTGTAATATTTTTCTTATGTTTGTAAATATTTTTTTATTTTTTGTAACTTAGTTCTTTTTTATTTTTTGTACTTTAGCTAGTTTATTTAATTGTATTTATTTGTAGCAATTGTGTTTAATTAATTTATTGATAGTGTAGTGTTAGGTTAATTGTAGGTAATTGTAGGTCGTTTATTTAATTATTTTATTGATAGGGTAGTGTTAGGTTTAATTATATCTTAGGTTAGGATTTATTTTACAGGTAAATTTGTTATTATTTTAACTAGGTAACTATTAAATAGTTCTTAACTATTTAATAGCTATTGTACCTAGTTAAAATAATTACAAAGTTGCCTGTAAAATAAATATTAATCCTAAAATAGCTACAATGTAATTATAATTTATATTGTAGCTATATTAGGATTTATTTTACAGGTAAGTATTTAGCTTTAAATAGGAATCATTTATTTAATAAGAGTTAATTAATTTCGTTAGATGTAAATTATATTTAAGTTATGGGGGTGTTAGTGTTAGGGTTAGACTTAGCGTTAGGGGTTAATACATTTATTAGAATAGCGGTGAGCTCCGCTCGGAAGATTAGGGGTTAATAATTGAAGGTAGGTGTCGGCGATGTTAGGGAGGGCAGATTAGGGGTTAATACTATTTATGATAGGGTTAGTGAGGCGGATTAGGGGTTAATAACTTTATTATAGTAGCGCTCAGGTCCGCTCGGCAGATTAGGGGTTAATAAGTGTAGGCAGGTGTCGGCGACGTTGAGGGGGGCAGATTAGGGGTTAATAAATATAATATAGGGGTCGGTGATGTTAGGGCAGCAGATTAGGGGTACATAGGGATAACGTAGGTTGCGGCGGTTTACGGAGCGGCAGATTAGGGGTTAAAAAAAATATGCAGGTGTCAGCGATAGCGGGGGCGGCAGATTAGGGGTTAATAAGTGTAAGGCTAGGGGTGTTTAGACTCGGGGTACATGTTAGAGTGTTAGGTGCAGACGTAGGAAGTGTTTCCCCATAGGAAACAATGGGGCTGTGTTAGGAGCTGAACGCTGCTTTTTTGCAGGTGTTAGGTTTTTTTTAAGCTCAAACAGTCCCATTGTTTCCTATGGGGGAATCGTGCACGAGCACGTTTTTGAGGCTGGCCGCGTCCGTAAGCACCGCTGGTATCGAGAGTTGCATTTGCGGTAAAAATGCTCTACGCTCCTTTTTTGGAGCCTAACGCAGCATTTGTTTGAACTCTCGATACCAGAGTTAATTTTATGGTGCGGCCAGAAAAAAGCCCGCGGAGCGTTAACAGCCCTTTTACCGCCAAACTCCAAATCTAGGCCATAGGTTCCTCCAGTATGCGGAGCTCGGTGCGAATCTCGTGTTGTTTAAAAGATATATAGATGATATTATTATCATCTGGAGAGGCAGTGAGGACACTCTGAAAGACCTTTTTTGTATAATGAATAATAATGATAGAGGCCTGACATTTACATATAAGATGAGTAGAGAGATAATAACATTTTTAGATCTGGATATAATAGCAGATAACAATGGGTTAGTTACAAAAACACATTTTAAACCAACAGATTCAAATAATTATATCCATGCATCAAGTTGTCATTATCATAAATGGAAAGAAAATATACCAGTAGGGCAATGCCTTAGAATTAGAAAGAATTGTACAAGAATAAGTGACTTTGAAGAACAAATGATGTTATTGGAAGGGAAATTCAGAGAACGAGGATACAAGGAAGAAAATATAAAGAATGCAATTACAAGAGTAAGGAGTACTGAAAGAAATTCCCTACTAGAATATAAAAGAAAGAACATCCAATCAGATGACCAATACGATGTGCCCTTTGTGACAGAGTATAGTGATGACCATGGTATAATAAGGAAAATTATAAAGAAACACTGGCACCTAATAAAGAATGACCCTATAATTGGAGATAAACTCCCCCCTTACCCAAGGATGTTTTTTAAGGAAACCAATAATTTTAAAACAATACTAGCACCAAGTGAGTTTAAAAGAAAGAAAGTCAGTGGGAAAAATAAAGATACAGATCTATGGCTTCTTTCCATGTATGACATGTAAATCCTGTAGGTACAGTAGTAAAAAGAAAAATATTCCAATTCCTGGTACAGATAAGGAATATAAGATAAGGGACACAATTAGATGTAGTAGTAAAGGAGTTGTATATATGTTGCAATGTTCGTGCAATTTAATTTACGTAGGGGAAACAACAAGGATGCTCAGAGATAGACTACGTGAGCATCTTTGGAATATAGAAAAAGGGAATTTAGAGACCCACCTTTATCTACACTTCAGAGAAAAACATAACAATAATATAAAAGATCTTAAGTACTGGGGCCTCTGTAAGGTGCAGGACAACTGGAGAGGAGGGAATTATGAAAATAGATTATTAAAAAAAGAAGCTGAGGTGATTTATAATTTTTAAATAAAAGAAGAGAGAGAGAACAGAAGCATTATTGGGCACACTTTAGAGGTATATTACCAAAGTGCAATAGGGTGGAGTGTGTATGTAGATGTGTTATGATTCAATTTAAAACATAACGTTTATTAAATAATATTAAAAAATATTGTGGACCATGCCACCATTAAGCTAGAATAGGACACAAATATTAAAATAGAAAAATAAAAATAAAAGAGATTTTGTACACTGCAGACTCTCCAAATCGGGGAAGAACCCCAAAGTACAATTAATCAATGTCTATAATTTATCAAATTATATAGTGAGGTGAATATAAGTTAAGCCACGGTTATATAAACCGTCTATATGAGAGAGGTCTTAATCAATGAGAGCGTAGCTGAAATAAGCATAAAGTATTACACATAGATTCACCTGTATTTACTATTAAGCTAATACCGCCACAAAATTCCCAAAGACCGCTAGCAAGTTCGGATTAAGTTAAGTTCTATTGCCAAAGATAGGCCAACAATTATTATATCACCAACTACAAGTTTTAAAAAAACAGCAGATTTAAGGAGAGAAGCAGTGCTAACGCCTAACGCGTTAATTTTAACACACTATATCCTAATGGGTTAAATTCTGAGTTGGAGATAGGACCCTTTTTAATATAATTCTAATATGTGATTAAAAACATATATTTATCAACAGATTTTATATAAAAGAAGTTATTAGTAACATAAATTACCCCATACAAAAGAGAAGAATGGAGTTTTTATGAGGATGGAAGTTTTTAGGAGGATGAATGTTTTAATATGGATAAGGAAAGAAAATGTATTTATAGATTATGTATGATTTGGAAATCACACCTATTGTATTTATGACATTTATTATAAAATTCACTGAGTATTGCATACTGAATTTTAAGAAAACAAATGTTTCTGATTGTTATACTATATGTAGAGGAACGACTAATGAAGAAAACATGTGAATCTCCCTCTTTTTTGACATTTCCCTTCAATATGTGGAGAGGAAGTGGAATGATGGTTAAACGAATCACCTGAGAGCGCGGGGTATTTAAGTGAGCAAAAAACATTACACAGTATCTTGACAAAGCCCCACTAGAGGGTGAAACGCGTAGAACTGTGTAAAGAGGATTTGTGAGTATAAGGATATTTGACAGATCCTGCCAAGTCCAAAGCCACTGATATTACCGGTCAGATAGCGAGAAAGATCTGCAAGAAAAATCGCTAACTCTGTGTACAGAGTACTAAAGTGCAGAGGCGATCTGACTTGAGAGCGGTAAGGACGGTCTGAGGAGGAGGAAATAAACAAATTACTTGCACAAGTAAATCGAAGTTCCGGAGGCTGAGTGACGTCACACGCACAACCATAGCATGGAAGTCTCGGACGATTATGGCTTAACATAGCCGAATACAGGAGCAGTGGAAAACGATCAATATAAAGTGGAAGCTCACATCCCCGAAGATGAAAAGAGAGAGGTAAGAGAGCCTCAAAGTCCAAAGCACATAATATATACAAACTTTGGGACATTACACCTGTGATAGAGGAAGTTTCGGATCTTACGAGAAAGAAACACATTATTAATACAATATATCCAAAAAAAAACAGATTGTGACATTGGTAACGAGGATTTTTATTTACCACTTGAAGTTGGTGTAAAGTGGATTCTTAAAGATATAACAACAACATTGTGAAATTGTTATTGTATAGTCACAATTCTTTTATGTAAACAAGCTTGTTAACGGTTTTTATGCTGTAAAATTTTTTTGCTGTAGGAATTTTATATGTCATAAAATATTTTATTTATTGTGGGAAAATTGCTTGAGGCAAAGTTTTGAAATTTGAATGTTTGATTATCAGTAGGAGTGAATGTGGAGTATGTTACAGTGTGTATGAAATATTAGCAAGTGTATATTTTAGAAGACACAGTGGCCTCTATTTATCAATGTCTGTTGGACCTGATCTGACAGTGCGGATCAGGTCCGACAGACATCGCTGAATACGGCGAGCAATACGCTTGCCGTATTCAGCATTGCACCAGCAGCTCACAAGAGCTGCTGGTGCAACACCGCCCCCTGCAGACTCGCGGCCAATAGGCTGCCAGCAGGGGGGTGTCAATCAACCCGATCGTACTCGATCGGGTTGATTTCCGGCGATGTGTGTCCGCCTGCTCAGAGCAGGTGGACAGGTTATGGAGCAGCGGTATTTGCGACCGCTGCTTCATAACTGCTGTTTCTGGCGAGTCTGAAGACTCGCCAGAAACAGGGGCCATCAAGCTCCTTATGGAGCTTGATAACTAGAGGCCAGAGTATTAACTGAGAAGCAAAATAGCATTTTAGAGGAAAAAAGAAGATTGTCTAACTTGAAATCCAAATTTTTAATTATATGTAAAGATTAGTGAATAAAAATTGTCGAAATTGTTGAACTCCGATGTGTAATGCTTAGTCTTTCTTGATGAAGTTAGAGGGAACATATCCTCAATTTTAAAAAATCGTATAAGCTTATTAAATATATTAAAAGCTAGAGTAAGGATAGCCGTGCATAGAAGACACGGTAAAAAAGTTAATAAATAAGCATTTTGACTATCCAAATTAACCCCACAGTTTTTAGCGCCATCTAAAACTTTGTGTTATTTTCTGTTTATACCAACTACCTAGGAAGGAGGTAGTTATCTCTGATTGGCAAGGTGGGAATAGTATAGCGCTTCACTTCACACCCATTGTATATAAAGAATAATATGCACAGATATTGATCTAAAAATCCAGTATAAAACCATTTGAAAACTTACTTAGAAGCTCCTAGTTTAGCTCTGTTAAAAAGGTAGCTGGAACACCCACTGCAAGTGGGAAATAGCAGACACTCCCCCCTCCCCCTTCCTTTGCATATGAAAAGACCCTTTACATAAACAGGAGCAAGCTGGAGTAGGTATACAACAGTATTCTCCTAAAACTTTTGCTTGGTTAGGAGTCTGAAAATCAGAGCAATGTTATTTAAAAACAAGCAAAACTATACATTTAAAAAAAAAAAAAAAACCTGTATGGGCTATATAAATGGATCATCTACAATTCATTTATGCAAAGAAAAATGTAGTGTATAATGTCCCTTTAAACTTTAGGGCTAAGTCATTAGCTCAAAAGGATGTGAGTACGATTTTAAGAGGTAAGACTTCCTTCCACCAGTCTTTGGCCAGAGGGAACAAAACAAAACTAGGACAAAGGCACAAAGACTTTTAAAAAATATTCTCTGAGTATATTATATGAAATCCAACTTTAAAAGTCCAACCAATTAGAATTGTACTCATGATTCTAAAAGCAAATATGATTATGTGTTTTACACTTTTGTGCTTACCTTGGCTTTTGATGTGAAGAAAGATTTAGCAAAAATGTGGAATGGTAGGTGTGAAGAAATTACCCTTGGAGACGGAATGTCTTTGATTACTGAGCAAGCTCCTTCAGTTTCATACCATGGAGATCTCAAATAATTTGGCACATTTTTGTTCCAGTCGGGATCTCCATCATGCTTAATAAGATTCACAATCTGTATCATCCAATTAGTGCCTTTGATAAAAGTGAATACATGCAGCATTATAAAGTTTTTTTTCCACAAGAAATTGACAAAAGGAAATACGTTTTTATTCTATAAAGTTGTTGAGTGAATAAACCTTCTGTTAAGGAGTTTTGAAACATTCTGATAATTTAATTTTTTTTGTATAAGAGCATGCGGATTTAGGACTAAATGAAAGGTGTAGCGGAATCAATAGAGTGTTGTGCATTATCTTGTGTCAGTCTCACACAGTGAATAGAGATCAATCTGGTACTACAAGAATGGTTAATATTTTTAATCAAAGCATCTTAGCGCAGCTAAAACTTTTTTTATCATTTACTGTACTTTCAATTGATAGTGCAGGGAGTGGTATTACCATGCCCATTGCACTCTTGTTTTACAAAATTCCACAGGCCTTTGTAAGTTCCCTAAACACATACAAAAAACAGAAATAGAGGCCTATCTATCAAGCCGTCAACTATGCTGCATTCGCCGGCACCAATACGCTCACCTAACATCGCGGCCACTGACCTGAATACATTCTCCTTATTTATAAAAAAAGCTGTCAAAAAGCCACGCACCAAGTACGGGGCGATAAGCAGCGGACTGTTGTTAACTAACAGTCATCGATCTCGCTGCTATTCGGCTTTTTCCCAACTTTATTTATACCCTGTCACTAAACACTGCCACTATACTAAAATGTTTAACCCCTATCCCGCCGCTCCCGGAGCCCACCGCAACTCTAATAAATGTATTAACCCCTATCCCGCCGCTCCCGGAGCCCACCGCAACTCTAATAAATGTATTAACCCCTATCCCGCCGCTCCCGAACCCCTCCGCAACTAAATAAATGTATTAACCCCTAAACCCCTGGCCTCCCACATCGCCATAAACTAAATTAAGCTATTAACCCCTAAACCTAACAACCCTCTAACTTTACATTATAATTACCTCATCCCTATCTTATAATACATTTAAACTTACCTTTAGAATTAAAATAAACTATATTAAACTATTAATTAACTTACCCTAACTATTATACTAAAATTACATTAAACTATATTAAACTACTAATTAACCTACCCTAACTATTATGCTAAAATTACATTAAACTAGCAATTAAATTAACTACATTACATATTTAAAAACCTAACCCTACTCAAGTTATTTAAATCTACTATAAATAATTACTAAGTTACACAAAATAAAAAACACTAAGTTACACAAAATAAAAAAGAAATAATCAAATATTTAAACTAATTACACCTAATCTAATAGCCCTATCAAAATAAAAAAAGCCCCCCCAAAATAAAAAAAACCCTAGCCTAAACTAAACTGCCAATAGCCCTTAAAAGGGCCTTTTGCGGGGCATTGCCCCAAAGAAATCAGCTCTTTTACCTGTAAAATAAAATACAACCCCCCCCCCCAACAGTAAAACCCACCACCCACACAACCAAACCCCCCCACAAAATCGTCTCTTTGCAACAATGTTACCAATATGCTTATTGGTCCTGCTCTATCCAATCAGGTGATATGTACACCTTTTTAAATGTACCTGTTAACAATGTATGTAATTGATCTGATGAAACGGCCAGGAGCTAACGGCCGAGAAACGCGTTATCAGCTCCAAAAATAAAACCCCCTTTTTTCCAGTTACTCAGCCTGGATTGAGTTTCATTTTATTTTCTTGTGCAAAGAGACGCATACTTCAGCCTTATAACAGTTCATACTGTTTACTACTGCTTAAGAGGTTCCGATTCCAACTGGAATAAACAAACAAACACCTTACCGAGTACGGCATCCAACAAAGGAGAGTTTGGGAATTTTGTCCTGGGATCGTAAGACACCGAGAGACCAGCACCTTATCGCTTTGGTCAGCGTGCTGACTGCTGAGAATGTCAGCCTGCCTGTATGCACTTTTTTAACGAAAAGTGCCACTCCACTTGTGAGTACCTGTCTTTTGGTTTATACTAAGTCTTCCCACCTGTCTAGAGATATCTGCACTATGAGGCGCTCTCTTTTTCTCTTCACCATTTAGATTTTTGACTCACCGACAGCACCAAGAGAAGCAGCCTCGCCGCACGGATTTCGCCTGTTTGATTGATTGAACTTTCATAAGACTTTTATCTTATTTTTGGCATCACTGATGGACACTTTTGGGTTTGCATTATTTTATAATTATTAATCACCGTTTTTTTCACTTGACCATTTACCTTTATTTTTATGTTATAAATTGCATCACATCACCAAGTTTTATAAACACTACCATTACCATTATCAATTCCACTATATTCTACCTCAGAATCACTTACCTGTCTGAGACATAACACAAACACCACCTCAGCTTTGAAACATTTCTGTTTATTTATAACAAAAATTCTGCCACATAGATACACACTTTTTTCCACAGATTTTTTCCAAATATATTTTTTCAGCACTCAGCAACATATCTTTTCTCTAAGAAATTTTCTATATGGCGCCCCCTATCTATATTCAATAATATATATTTCCTTTAGATTTTTGGTCTCGGTAGACACATAGGAGTGCAGCCTTAAACATTTTAGTACTATTCTATTTAGACACCAAAGCCCCCTTTTTTTTCCCACGCCTACATTGTTGCTTTTCACATCCAATAGGATAAAAATATAAAAAAACACGGTTTTTATATAACTATTTTATATAACTATTAGTTATTATTATTATTATCATTTACTTCTTCTTTTTTCTCCCTTGATCTCTCAATATGATGTCTAGAGAGGAAAGAGAGAAAAAAAGATCAATTTTCAGTTTATCTGACAAATCTGCCCCCATTTCTATGGAATGTGACTCAGATCTAAACAAACCTATGAAAGATCTCTTTCACATTCTAGAAGAAGAAATACTAAAAGAACACCGACATTGGTGGGATCTAACCACACTAGAGAAATATCTCGACCTCAAACAGATACCGAGAGGTTTACGTATCCTTAAACATTGCTCCTTTAAGGAGAATACAGAACTTATGACAAAATGGTATAACATTCTCAACGATTGCTCGTTTGAGATTATCAAATTATTAATAGAACATAGACGTGATCTATCTAACCAATGTGGAGACAAAATAGAAGAAATACAAAAAGAACTTTCTAAACACCTTGAAAACCCTGACTATGAGCGTTTGTTGAAAAAGATGTACGAACGTACAGACAAATACCAGGAAGAACTGGTTTAGTCCAAAAAGAAAAAATTAGAGAGGGATAATAATGACTACACCAAAGACCAAGTATATAATTATAATCGCCAAGAAAAGAATACCACACAAACTGCCATTTCAGACCATGATTCTAATAATCAGACTACAATTTCTGATACTCCTAAAAATCATACAAATAGTAAAAACTTTACATCACAAAACAAAAATATCGAACGAAAAGAAACATGGACTACTGTCCGTCACAAACCTACACACTACTATTATAATAAAGAACAACAACCATCTCGACATTATCATTCTGAATATTACACAAAAAATAATCCTCCTCCTCCCAATAATAGATTTTATAATAGACATCATAATCCAGATTACAATACATACCCCAGGAGAAATCAATTATACGACAATTACAATACATATCCTAGGAGAAACCGAACCAATGATGACACACCATATAACAGATTCTCATATTCCTCTTATGATCATTATAACAATAGACATCATAATTCTTATCAATACAATCCTTATTATGAAGACTACTCAAATTATAGACATAGAGATCATAACCCCTCCACCAGTCATGATTACAGACCACAAACCCCTAGAGAAACACATAGGAATCAACAACAACAAAAAGAAAATGATTTTCATCCAAAAACATCTTCTTTTCAACATCCAAACCGTTTTGCACCTTTAACCTCAGTTACGGAGGAAGACGTTTTTCATGAAAGAAACATTAGGCCAAACTCTACATCTTCAACTTCTTTTTTAGAGAATGCCCCACAACATTGCCGAATTCCCCTAGAAGATCAAAATTCAAGAAAAAGACCCCTGTATATAGATCACGAGGCTCAAGAGGCAGAGGCCTTACCTCCAAGAAAAAGAAATTACAAAAACTAGAGAAAGGGATCTTTAATCTATCTTCCCATACACTCACAACCAATGAAAAAAGAGTTTTACAAAAAGGATTATCTTTCTGCCCACCAAATCCACATAAACTGTTTAACCTTTTTGTTGATCTTAACCGATTTACAAGAAAACTTGCATTACAAAAATATTTCACATCAAAAACCTTAAAAAAACAAAACCTGCAAAACACAGATACACTGTGTATACTTACAGACAACATGGAATGCAAGAACAATACACCCACCATTACCAGTTCAATAGACAATCTAGCTACACATTTATATGAAGGCTTTATACACACAAGTGTTAAAACAAAATCATCCTTTTCACCTGCGTTAGGATCTAATCAATACATAGAGATTTATCAAAGTATGGTTCTGGAAGATTTTGAGAAGTTGACACGAAAAAACGCAAAAAAGAAAATTTATATCAATTTACAAGAGAAACAAGCTATCCACTCCCTATCTAACAATCCCAACATCATTATACGTGATGCTGACAAGGGAGGAGGCATTATTATTCAAAATATTTCTGATTATCTAAAAGAAGCTGATAGAATTCTAAAAGATGCCAATTATTATAGAATTCTTAAACAAGATCCCACTGAGCAATTTCTCAAAAGCTACCAGAGACTAATACAGAAAGGAATAGACCAGAAAATCCTCAATAAAGACGAAAAACTTTTTCTTAAAGTAACGAATCCAAGTATAGCACACTACTATCACCTCCCGAAAATACACAAAAATTTAGAAAATCCCCCAGGGCGCCCCATCATTGCAGGTATTGATAATCTGACTTATAATTTATCCTATTATATTGATCTTTTGTTACAAAAATATGTTATTGGTTTACCGTCCTACATTAAAGACAGCACAGATCTTATGAATAAATTGAAACATCATACTAACACAGGAGACCTTCTTTGGATCTCCTGTGATGTCGGAGCACTATATTCCAACATCAAACACCATTTAGGTCTAAAAGCCATTTCACTCTTTCTCGAGAGAGATCAGTATATGCCTAATACACAGAAAGAATTTACTTTAGAATGTATTGAATACATTCTTCATCACAACTATTTTATGTATCAAGACTCCTTTTTCCTACAGATCAAGGGAACGGCCATGGGCACCAGATTCGCCCCCAGTTTTGCCAATTTGTTTATGGGCATGTTCGAGGAGAACTACATCTATAATTCCTCAATGGGGGCGAGTCTGGTGTTCTATGGCCGTTATATAGATGATCTTATCTTTCTATGGAGAGGGGATCAAACATCAGCTACAGCTTTTGTTGCATCGCTCAATGAGAATCAAATGGGTCTCAATTTTACATCAGTTATACATGAAAAAACAATAGATTTCCTAGATCTATCTTTAAGTTGGGATAATGAGGGTATTTTTTGTTCAAAAACTTTTTTCAAAAGTGTGGATAGCAATAGCTATCTCAATTTCACTAGCAACCATCATAAAAAATGGCTAGCAAATATCCCTTATAGCCAATTCGAAAGGATTAAACGAAATTGCTCACACCTAGAAACCTTCGAACAACAGAGTAACATCATATATGAGAGATTTATTGACAAAGGATACCCAAAAAAACTCCTAGATGACTGTTTAAACAAAGCTAGATCATTAGATAGAAACATCCTTCTAGAGAAGAAATCTGGGAAAAGCAATATCATTAACACCCTACAGTCAGATCCTCTTTTCATAACCCAATACAATAATAATTATCGACAAATTCAACATATTTTGAACAAACACTGGCACATAGTATGTAGAGACCCAATTCTAAAACCATTATTATCAGAACAACCCCAAATTGTATATACCAGAGCGCCCACATTAAGAAGTAAATTGGCCCCCAGTAAAAAAGTAAAACATACAGTTTCTAATCCGAAAACAACAAAAAAAGCAAACCTTTTTCTAAAACAGGTGGGAATATATAAATGTGGCATGAAGAGATGCCAAACATGCAAATATATTACTTCAGGTAAAAAAACTTTTAAATCATTCTCAACAGGAGAAAGTTTTGAAATAACTAGATTTTTCAATTGCAACTCCAGTTATGTCATATATGTCCTGGAATGCATTTGTGGGGTACAATACATGGGTCGCACCTCCAGGAAAGCTAGGACACGCTGGGGGGAACATTGGCGCAATTGCAAGAACTGTAAAAAGACCACTATCAAACACAGTATACCTGAACACTGCCTCCACAAACATGGGGGCAACCCATCCATATTCAAATTTTATCCGATAGACTTCATCCCCCCCTCCACAGACTATAACAGAATGATCTCACTCAGACAACGTGAGACTTTCTGGATACACAAACTTAAAACTTTGTATCCAGCAGGCCTCAACTCCAATTTAGATCTAGCTGCCTTCAATTAATAGCACATCTGTCTCATTTGCATTTTCGGCGTCTATTACATATACTGAACATAAAAGATGTTAATATCATATATACAAATACATCGGTAGCCATAATTACTTTCATCCTCTATCACATCATTACAAATAACTGTTCTCTATAGATCATACTAAGATATAAACATGTAGAAAATCATTTGTTCTAGGCGTTATTAAACCTTGCCTATATTCAGCATTCACATAAAAACTCCCCAAAAGACAAAACACTAAGTCCCTATTTACTTCTAGGATTAAGGAACAAATATAAAAAACCAGCACCTATTGAACTAGAATAAACCTATCTTGTTGAGTTTTTTATATACTCACAGATATCGGCAAATACGTTAAGTAAATATATATATTTAAATAGCGCAGACATCTTTTTCAGCAAACAAAAATAATCTGGGTTATTTGCAGATTTTTATTATTTTTTTTCTTCCGCTTTTTTCGCCTTTTCCATTTTTTCCGTTTTTTTCGCTTTTCGATTAAGACAGAAAAAATTTTTGGACATAAATTTATCTAAACAATTTTAATATGTTTTTAACAATATTTCCTATTTGATATTTTATATAGACATATGTTTTTATCTAACCAGTTAGTTATTGTTGTTACATCTTTTAGAAATTATTCCATTCAGCCACTTAGAAGAATGTCTAACAAAATCGTCTCTTTGCAACAATGTTACCAATATGCTTATTGGTCCTGCTCTATCCAATCAGGTGATATGTACACCTTTTTAAATGTACCTGTTAACAATGTATGTAATTGATCTGATGAAACGGCCAGGAGCTAACGGCCGAGAAACGCGTTATCAGCTCCAAAAATAAAACCCCCTTTTTTCCAGTTACTCAGCCTGGATTGAGTTTCATTTTATTTTCTTGTGCAAAGAGACGCATACTTCAGCCTTATAACAGTTCATACTGTTTACTACTGCTTAAGAGGTTCCGATTCCAACTGGAATAAACAAACAAACACCTTACCGAGTACGGCATCCAACAAAGGAGAGTTTGGGAATTTTGTCCTGGGATCGTAAGACACCGAGAGACCAGCACCTTATCGCTTTGGTCAGCGTGCTGACTGCTGAGAATGTCAGCCTGCCTGTATGCACTTTTTTAACGAAAAGTGCCACTCCACTTGTGAGTACCTGTCTTTTGGTTTATACTAAGTCTTCCCACCTGTCTAGAGATATCTGCACTATGAGGCGCTCTCTTTTTCTCTTCACCATAGCAATTAAATTAACTACATTACATATTTAAAAACCTAACCCTACTCAAGTTATTTAAATCTACTATAAATAATTACTAAGTTACACAAAATAAAAAACACTAAGTTACACAAAATAAAAAAGAAATAATCAAATATTTAAACTAATTACACCTAATCTAATAGCCCTATCAAAATAAAAAAAGCCCCCCCCAAAATAAAAAAAACCCTAGCCTAAACTAAACTGCCAATAGCCCTTAAAAGGGCCTTTTGCGGGGCATTGCCCCAAAGAAATCAGCTCTTTTACCTGTAAAATAAAATACAACCCCCCCCCCCCAACAGTAAAACCCACCACCCACACAACCAAACCCCCCCAAATAAAAACCTATCTAAAAATCCTAAGCTACCCATTGCCCTGAAAAGGGCATTTGTATGGGCATTGCCTTTAAAAGGGCATTTAGCTCTTTTTCTGCCCAAAGTCCCTAACCTAAAATTAAAACCCACCCAATAAACCCTTAAAAAAACCTAACACTAACCCTCGAAGATCCACTTACAGTTTTTGAAGAGCGGACATCCATCCTCATCTAAGCAGCAGAAGTCCTCAGCGAAGCCGGCAGAAGTCTTCATCTTAGCGGGCCGAAGTCTTCATCCAAGCCGGCAGAAGTCTTCATCCAGACAGCATCTTCTATCTTCATCCATCCGGCGCAGAGCGGCTCCATGTTCAAGATATCCGGCGTGGAGCATCCTCCATACCAAAAAAAAAAAAAAACAGCTGGCCACTAACATATGTGTACCTTAAGATCACCTAGTGGTCTAGTGATGCCAATAGTTGATTATATCAAACTCAGAGTTTATGGATCCAGTATATTTCTTGCCTAGAAAGTATCTGGAGTTTGACACCCCCCTTGGAGTTTTCTGGATCTGCTCAATAGCCTGCCACCTGAAGTATCCAACATTCCTGTTATGGGCCTCCAGAAAGTGTTTGTAGAGGGCCGAGACTGCTCTCTCATTATTGATATAGGAAAGATGTTCCTTTATTCATGTTCCCCCCTCTCTGGTGGTCCTACCCACGTACTGCCTAGAACACAGGGTGCACTCAATTAGGTAGACCACAAATTTACTCTTACATTTTACACATCCCCTCGTTTCAAATGCCTCCAAAGTGGTGGCCGAAATAAAGGTAGTGGAAATTTTATATATATACACACTTATCAACAAGCTCTATCACTAGCTGCATGTTGCAACAGTAACGACTTAGGACATGGCTCCCAAATTAACCCTATGTGGAAGTTCCAGAGCTTTATAGCATATATCCAAACTACTTTTTCTTATTTTAGGTTAATTAATAGTTTAATATAGTTTATTTTAATTCTAAAGTTAAGTTTAAATTTATTATAAGATAGGGATGAGGTAATTATAATGTAAAGTTAGCGGGTTGTTAGGTTTAGGGGTTAATAGCTTAATTTAGTTCATGGCGATGTGGGTGGCTGGCGGTTTAGGGGTTAATAGGTTTAGTAAGTGGTAGTGATGTGGGAGGCCAGGGGTTTAGGGTATAATACATTTATTTAGTTGCGGTGGGCTCCGGGAGCGGCGGGATAGGGGTTAATAAATTTAATTAGTTGTGGAGGGGTCCGGGAGCAGCGGTATAGGGGTTAATACATTTATTTAGTTGCGGCAGGGTCCGCGAGCGACGGGATAGGGGTTAATAACATTATGTAGGTGGCAGCGATGTCGGGGCAGCAGTTTAGGGGTGTTTAGACTCGGGGCTTATGTTAGGGTGTTAGGTGTAAACTTTACTTTTATTCTACCATAGAAATCAATGGGATATCTGGCGGCATCGAACATAAGCTTTCGCTGCTTTCAGACTCCCATAGATTCCTATGGCATTGTATTTGGAACATCTGTAATACGTAAGCATCGATCTGTGTCAGATTGAGACCGGCGGATCGTATGTTACGTCACAAATTTCAACTTTTGCCAGTCTGTAGGCTTTGATAAATGGGACAAATCAGGCTCGCCACAATTACGCTGTGGAATTCCAGCATATTTGCGGTTGACGGCTTGATAAATATCCCTCATAGACTGAACTCCAAGAGGCCTATTTAACAACGGTCTTGCGGACCTGATCCGACAGTGCGGTTCAGGTCCGCAAAACCTCGCTGAATGAGGAGAGCAATAAGCTCTCCGTATTCAGCATTGCACCAGCAGCTCACAAGAGCTGTTGGTGCAACGCCGCCCCCTGCAGACTCGCGGCCAATCGGCCACCAGCAGGGAGGTGTCTTGATCGGGTTGAATTGTGGCGATTCCTGTTGCCTTTGACAGTCTAGGGCATAGACCATGTCCCTAGGCACAGGAGGGGAGGAGACAGGGAGAGACTTTTAAACCAAAGGGAAGTGTTTTGGATTTTTAATCTCAAGACCAAGCACCTCTATTGTTCTAAATTCAATAATGGACGTTGATTTATTTTACTAAAGGTTAATGTGGTGGTTCAATATTCACTGAAATCGTATTATGATACATAAAAGTTTACATGTCCAAATCTTTGGAACTCAGGGTAGCATACAATTTTTATTCTATTTCAATGACAGTATTTATCTCAATTTTCAAAGTTGTATTTTATATTTTTCTAGCCATAACATGGTATAAAAAGAAACATTTGCCTTGACTAAAGTGAAGGGCAGGGGTTAAATTATGTAACAGGTGCATGTAATTATCAATTAATTATGCCTTTAAATAGAGCTCTCAGGTACAACACAAGTTATGCCAGTGAACAAGTGCAGACATTAGGCCCGATAAATGTTTGGCTTTTATTGTTCGTACTTGGCTACAGACTTGTACCTGAATTTTCATGTTTTTACATGCAAAAGATTTTAATGCTTTTTCCAAAATAAAGTTTGTGATAGTTTTTTAACTTTTTTTCCTTTCTTCTTTTTTGGTCCAGGGATGCGGATATGCAGAGTGTGTTTATTATTGTTCTGACCTACACCACAGAGGTCAAAATTTTCCTGCACAAGGTTTATTCACAGTGAATCCCTACCTAAGGATTACTAAAAGGCCGCTGAAGATAAGTGTGGAACATTGGGGTATGTATCTGTTTTGCTCTCAGGATCTACTGTATGTTGGTTAACAGTTTTCTGTTTATTATATACCCTTCTACCTAAGGAATTTAATTTGGTTGTTCCCTAACACACATTTTGAACCACTGCAGTACTTTTATCACATGATTTACTAGGGGATCACTGTAAAATACTAATGAAGCTGAATATTTACTTCTTGTATGCTTACCATTTCTTCGTTCTATAAGCATCTGTTGGGCTTAAGTGTTTGGGATCGTTGTCTCCGGTGCTTTCCAGATCGGCTAGTCCTGTGACGTTACTGAAAGGACCAGTCCAGTACTGATGACGTCACAATGAAGGGACGGTTCTTTTACACAGAAGCCTGAGTGCTTGCCACAGTGGAGACACAGAGAAATGGAGCTGATCCTCAGTATACACAGCAAAGCCCAAGTCTTTCCTCTTTCTACACTGTGCAGTGAGTGACTTTTCATCTACATCCAGGTACTGGATAATGGAGCTGCTGACAACACACAAAGTACAACCAAGATTTGTCTACTCTCTTTTCCAAGTTGTGTCTACTTCTTGTTTGCATTCTAGGTATATGGAGCACATTAATTAGGGGATATTGTATAAGATTAAAGTTTTGTCCCTGTGCTAAAATTTGAAAAAGTAACAACGGAATACAAAATTGTTACTATTTGGACACACACATTTTTCCACTTTGAACCTCTTATACCTATCAAAAATTTGTGTGGAAAGTAATCAGTTAAAACACACTCTTGTTACATCTTCTTTCCTCATAATTACAAACAAGTTCTGATTTTTTTGTACCAATTCATCTGTGTCTAAAAATGGAGAATATTTATGTCCTCAAAGATATTACAATAGACTGTGATTCATATGATATGGAAGACAATTTGGAGGACATAGAAACTGTGTTAGATGATTTATTCCAGCAAATGGACAATCTTATAAAAAAAGATATTAGATTGGAACTTGATATCAAAACTTTTCAGTTATAGCAACACTATTCCAGAATACCAAGGGGCTTGAGGATTTCTAAATGTCCCTCTTTTCAAGTTACCTGCCAAGAATTCATAGCTAAATGGAACAATGTTCTTACATCATGCTCTAAAGCCCTTATATACTTACTCATTGAATATAAAAAGAAACAGAGATTGCAACTTATCCAACATATGCAGGAACTGCAAATAGAATTGAAAAAGCACCAACATCAACAAGAATTCAAAGATTATGATAAACAGTTCCAGGACAATATGAGATCGTTTTAAAAGGAATTGTGGTTATTTGAACAACAGAAAATGCATAGGGATAAGTTGGATTACGAAATGAATAAGGTCTATAAGTGGACCAGTGGTAATGATTATAGAGCACTCTTTAAGAACAGAGCTATGCACAGAAATACTAATAGCAAAAATTCAGGGCCTAAGCAATCTAAAAAAATCATGTTCAGTGAAACTGAATATGACTATGATACCTCAGATCAGGAAATACCACAGCAACAAGCACATAGTTCTACTTTAGTAAGAGATACTATTTCTGTACTAGATACCCCAATCCCCAGTACATCTACTCAGTCAAAAAATGGGGTGGGCCACACCAAACCGAGCACAAATATAAAAACAAAAAGAAAATACATAGAGGAAGTAGGGGAAAAGGGGGAAGGAGCAAGCAACAGCCGGTACCCCCAGAGGAAGAAAGTGTCCTACAGGAGATCTCATCCTTAAATAATGTAATTAACGTATCTTCTAGGAATCTCAACAACCAAGACATCTTTCTCTTTAAAAAAGTTCTAAGTTTTGCCCTTAGCTGTAATTTTGATTGGTTTTCTACTATTTTAGATGTTAAATTTGTAAAGGATTTAACATTGAAAAAAACATTTGTATAGTGATGACCTTTAGGAGCACAATGAAACATATGATGATGATACTAATAACACACAATGCGAACCTAGACTTAATTTTACTTTTAATGACCAAGCAGCTATGACAGACATGCAGGAACTCATTAGGGATGGCAATAGTGAACAACGGTTTGGTTCCTCAGAGAAAGATATTGATCTTAGTAAATTTAAAGAAATAACTTATTTTTATACCATTCATAGAAGGGGTTTAAATTTACAAGTATTTCAACAGACACTTGCAACCCAGCTTATTGAATTGGATAAAAGAAACAAAAGTGCCAAAACAAAGGGATTCAGGAATAACAATTTAACTGTACTTGAAAAAAAAGCAGTCAATGATCTCAAAATCGATTCCAATATAGTGATCGGGGAATCTGATAAGGGTGGCAACACAGTCATTTTGAATAAAAGCGACTATGTGGCTGAAGCCAATAGGCGGCTTATTAATATAGATGTATACCAACCCTTACCATTTGACACTACTGAAACATATCGGAGATTACTAGCAGAGGTTGTCCATAAAACTTAATTGGATGGTGTGATCTTTGAGAAGGTGGTGAAGTATCTATTACTTAAAAATCCATCTATGCCTATATTCCACCACCTACCCAAACTTTACAAAGATCTTACCAATCCCCCAGGCCGTCCAATCGTGGCTGGTATTGGTTCACTCAATGAGAGATTATCAGATTTAGTTAATACCTTTCTACAGCCTGTAGTCATTAATCTATATGGTTATTTAAGAGACACTACTGCACTTATTGAACAGGTTGAACATATAAACTGGTGTGACACTTACAGGTTAGTCACAATGGATGTGATGTCACTCTATACTTCCATCCCTCATGACAAGGGATTGGAAGCTTTAATGTTTTTTTCTAACAAATTTCACTACATATGATTTTTTCACCATTCAATTTTTGCATTCTGTAGTTAAATATTTACTCACCCACAACTTTTTTATGTTCTAGGGCAAGTACTATCTCCAAAAACGTGGCACAGCTATGGGTGCCAAATTTGCACCCTCATATGCAAATTTGTATATGGGATTTTAGGAGCTGTGCCACGTTTTTGGAGATACCAATCCCTTCCGTGACAATATCGTCTACTTTGGTAGATATATTGATGATTTGCCGTTGGTGTGGGATGCAA
Source organism: Bombina bombina (assembly GCF_027579735.1). NCBI lineage: Eukaryota > Metazoa > Chordata > Amphibia > Anura > Bombinatoridae > Bombina > Bombina bombina. Next base: position 154,145,299 of record NC_069506.1, on the reverse strand, counting down.
ACAGTCCACTTTTTCACTGGTTCCTTGACTATGCCAATAGCAATCATTTCAACTTAAAATTCACTATGATGGATAGTGTGGACAGTCTTAACTTTTTGGACGTCACACTCACACCACACACTGACACACACTATTTGGAGATTTAACTTTATAGAAATAGTACAGCAGGGAACACTATCCTTAACTCTTCTTCTTGTCACCCCAAACACACAATAAATTCCATACCATATAGCCAAATGATTAGAACTAAAAGAAATTGCACTATGAAACACAAATACCAGTTACATTTATCCAATACCAGCCAGCGATTGGAGGAGGGAGGTTATGATAACAAATTATTAGCAGAAACCAAGACTAAAGTAGACGAACTGAGGATTTATTAGTGACAAATAGAAACAAAAATCTTCAGAACAAGAGAAATAACAACAAACCTTACTTTGTAACGAGTTACAGCAAAGATTATAAGAAAATTTGTGGAATTATACGCAATTGTTTACCAAATTCTAAAAAGTGATGTTAAATTAAACAAAAATATTTCAGAAGGATGCAATTTTTCAGCCCGTAAATCTCAGACTTTAGGAAGCTTATTAGCACCCTCTATGCTA